>NW_027448608.1:0-247151 GCF_038048845.1 Mixophyes fleayi
TTCATGATTCATTATTCAATTCATGATTTATGATTCAATTCATGATTCATGATTCATGATTCAATTCATGATTCTTGATTAATGTCATGATTCATGATTCAATTCATGATTCATTTCATGATTCATGATTTATTTCATGGATCATGATTAAATTCATGATTCATGATTTAATTCATGATTCATGATGCAATTCATGATTCATGATTCAATTCATGATTCATGATTTAATTCATAATTCATGATGCAATAAATGATTCATGATTCAATTCATGATTCAATTCATGATTTATGATTCGATTCATGATTCATGATTCAATTCATGATTCAAGATTCATGATTCAATTCATGATTCATGATTCGATTCATAATTCATGATTCATGATTCAATTCATGATTCATGATTCAATTCATGATTCATGATTTAATTCATGATTCATGATTCATGATTAATGATTCAATTCATGATTCATGATTCAATTCATTATTCATGATTCATGATTCATGATACGATTCATGATTCATGAATAATTATTTAATTCATGATTCGATTCATGATTCGGTTCATTATTCATGATTCATGATTCGATTCATTATTCATGATTCATGATTCGATTCATGATTCATGATTCATGATTCGATTGAAGATTCATGATTCATGATTAAATTCATGATTCATGATTCGATTCATGATTCATGATTCATGATTCATGATTCGATTCATGATTCATGATTCATGATTAATGATTCAATTCATGATTCATGATTCATGATTCGATTCATGATTCATGATTCATAATTCAATTCATGATTCATGATTCATAATTCGATTCATGATTCATGATTCGATTCATGATTCATGATTCAATTTATGATTCATGATTCATAATTCATGATTCGATTCATGATTCAAGATTCATGATTCATGATTCGATTCATGATTCATGATTAATGATTCGATTCATGATTCATGATTCAATTCATGATTCATGATTTAATTCATGATTCATGATTCGATTCTTGATTCATGATTCAATTCATGATTCCTTATTCATGATTCATGATTCAATTCATGATTCATGATTCGATTCATGATTCATGATTTAATTCATGATTCATGATTCGATTCATTATTCATGATTCATGATTCGATTCATGATTCATGATTAAAGATTCAATTCATAAATCTTGATTCATGATTCGATTCATGATTCATGATTTTATTCATGATTCGATTTATAATTCATGATTCGATTCATAAATCATGATTCGATTAATGATTCAAGATTCATAATTGAATTCATGATTCATGATTCAATTCATGATTTATGATTCGATTCATGATTCATGATTCAATTCATGAATTATGATTCATGATTCATGATTCGATTCATGATTCATGATTCGATTCATGATTCATGATTCGATTCATGATTCATGATTCATGATTAATGATTTAATTCATTATTCATGATTCATGATTCGATTCATGATTCATGATTCGATTCATGATTCATGATTCATGATTCATGATTAATAATTTAATTCATGATTCATGATTCATGATTCGATTCATGATTCATTATTCAATTCATGATTCAATTCATGATTTATGATTCAATTCATGATTCATGATTTAATTCATGATTCATGATTCGATTCTTGATTCATGATTCAATTCATGATTCCTTATTCATGATTCATGATTCAATTCATGATTCATGATTCGATTCATGATTCATGATTTATTTCATGATTCATGATTTAATTCATGATTCATGATTTAATTCATGATTCATGATGCAATTCATGATTCATGATTCAATTCATGATTCAATTCATGATTCATGATTTAATTCATGATTCATGATGCAATTCATGATTCATGATTCAATTCATGATTCAATTCATGATTTATGATTCGATTCAAGATTCATGATTCAATTCATAATTCAAGATTCATGATTCAATTCATGATTCATGATTCGATTCATAATTCATGATTCATGATTCAATTCATGATTCATGATGCAATTCATGATTCATGATTCAATTCATGATTCAATTCATGATTCATGATTTAATTCATGATTCATGATGCAATTCATGATTCATGAATCAATTCATGATTCAATTCATGATTTATGATTCGATTCAAGATTCATGATTCAATTCATAATTGAAGATTCATGATTCAATTCATGATTCATGATTCGATTCATAATTCATGATTCATGATTCAATTCATGATTCATGATTTAATTCATGATTCATGATTCATGATTAATGATTCAATTCATGATTCATAATTCAATTCATTATTCATGATTCATGATTCATGATACGATTCATGATTCATGATTAATTATTCAATTCATGATTCATGATTCGATTCATGATTCATGATTCGATTCATTATTCATGATTCATGATTCGATTCATGATTCATGATTAATGATTCAATTCATGATTCATGATTCATGATTCGATTGAAGATTCATGATTCAATTCATGATTCATGATTCATGATTCGATTGAAGATTCATGATTCGATTCATGATTAATGATTCAATTCATGATTCATGATTCATGATTCGATTTATGATTCATGATTCATAATTCGATTCATGATTCATGATTCGATTCATGATTCATGATTCAATTTATGATTCATGATTCATAATTCATGATTCGATTCATGATTCAAGATTCATGATTCATGATTCGATTCATGATTCATGATTCATGATTCGATTCATGATTCATGATTCAATTCATGATTCATGATTTAATTCATGACTCATGATTCGATTCTTGATTCATGATTCAATTCATCATTCCTTATTCATGATTCATGATTCAATTCATGATTCATGATTCCATTCATGATTCATGATTTAATTCATGATTCATGATTCCATTCATTATTCATGATTCATGATTCGATTCATGATTCGATTCTTGATTCATGATTCAATTCATGATTCCTTATTCATGATTTCTGATTCAATTCATGATTCATGATTCGATTCATGATTCATGATTTAATTCATGATTCATGATTCGATTCATTATTCATGATTAATGATTCAATTCATGATTCATGATTAAAGATTCAATTCATAAATCTTGATTCATGATTCGATTCATGATTTATGATTCATGATTAAATTCATGATTCATGATTCGATTTATGATTCATGATTCGATTCATAAATCATGATTCGATTCATGATTCATGATTCATAATTGAATTCATGATTCATGATTCAATTCATGATTTATGATTCGATTCATGATTCATGATTCAATTCATGATTCATGATTCATGATTCATGATTCATGATTCGATTCATGATTCATGATTCATTATAAATGATTCAATTCATGATTCATAATTCAATTCATAATTCATGATTCGATTCATGATTCATGATTCGATTCATGATTCATGATTCAATTCATGATTCATGATTCATGATTCATGATTTGATTCATGATTCATGATTCAGTTCATGATTCATGATTCATGATTCATTATTCAATTCATGATTCATGATTCATGATTTAATTCATGATTTATGATTCAATTCATGATGCATGATTCATGATTCAATTCATGATTCATGATTAATTTCATGATTCATGATTCAATTCATGATTCATTTCATGATTCATGATTCATTTCATGATTCATGATTTAATTCATGATTCATGATTCATGATTTAATTCATGATTCATGATGCAATTTATGATTTATGATTCAATTCATGATTCAAATCCTGATTTATGATTCGATTCATGATTCATGATTCAATTCATGATTTATGATTCTATTCATGATACATGATTCAATTCATGATTCAAGATTCATGATTCAATTCATGATTCATGATTTGATTCATGATTCATATTTCATGATTCATGATTCATGATTCATGATTCAATTCATAATTCATGATACAATTCATGATTCATGATTCAATTCATGATTCATGATACAATTCATGATTCATGATTCAATTCATGATTCGTGATTCAATTCATGATTCATGATTTAATTCATGATTCATGATTCGATTCATGATTCATGATTCAATTCATGATTCCTTATTCATGATTCATGATTCAATTCATGATTCATGATTCGATTCATGATTCATGATTCAATTCATGATTCATGATTCAATTCATTATTCATGATTCATGATTCAATTCATGATTCATGATTCAATTCATGATTCATGATTTAATTCATGATTCATGATTCATGATTAATGATTCAATTCATGATTCATGATTCAATTCATTATTCATGATTCATGATTCATGATACGATTCATGATTCATGATTAATTATTCAATTCATGATTCATGATTCGATTCATGATTCATGATTCGATTCATTATTCATGATTCATGATTCAATTCATGATTCATGATTAATGATTCAATTCATGATTCATGATTCATGATTCGATTGAAGATTCATGATTCATGATTAAATTCATGATTCATGATTCATGATTTGATTCATGATTCATGATTCATGATTCGATTCATGATTAATGATTCAATTCATGATTCATGATTCATGATTCGATTTATGATTCATGATTCATAATTCGATTCATGATTCATGATTCGATTCATGATTCATGATTCAATTTATGATTCATGATTTAATTCATGATTCATGATTCATGATTAATGATTCAATTCATGATTCATGATTCAATTCATGATTCATGATTCAATTAATTATTCATGATTCATGATTCGATTCACGATTCATGATTAATGATTCAATTCATAAATCATGATTCATGATTCGATTCATGATTCATGATTCATGATTCAATTCATGATTCATGATTCATGATTCAATTCATAAATCATGATTCATGATTCGATTCATGATTCATGATTCATGATTCAATTCATGATTCATGATTCGATTCATGATTCATTATTCATGATTCATGATTCAATTCATGATTTATGATTTGATTCATGATTCAATTCATTATTCATGATTCAATTCATGATACGATTCATGATTCATGATTAATTATTCAATTCATGATTCATGATACGATTCATGATTCAAGATGCGATTCATTATTCATGATTCATGATTCGATTCATTATTTATGATTCATGATTTGATTTATGATTCATGATTAATGATTCAATTCATGATTCATGATTCATGATTCGATTAAAGATTCATGACTCATGATTAAATTCATGATTCATGATTCGATTCATGATTCATGATTCGATTCATGATTCATGATTCATGATTAATGATTCAATTCATGATTTATGATTCATGATTTGATTCATGATTCGATTCATGATTCATGATTCATGATTCGATTCATGATTCATGATTCATGATTAATGATTCAATTCATGATTTATGATTCATGATTCGATTCATGATTCATGATTCATAATTCGATTCATGATTCATGATTTGATTCATGATTCATGATTCGATTCATGATTCATGATTCGATTTATGATTCATGATTCGATTCATTATTCATGATTCGATTCATTATTCATGATTCATGATTCGATTCATGATTTATGATTAATGATTCAATTCATGATTCATGATTCATGATTCGATTGAAGATTCATGATTCATGATTAAATTCATGATTCATGATTCATGATTCGATTCATGATTCATGATTCGATTCATGATTCATGATTCATGATTAATGATTCAATTCATGATTCATGATTCATGATTCGATTCATGATTCATGAATTATAATTCGATTCATGATTCATGATTCATAATTTGATTCATGATTCATGATTCGATTCATGATTCATGATTCAATTTATGATTCATGATTCATAATTCATGATTCGATTCATAATTCAAGATTCATGATTCATGATTCGATTCATGATTCATGATTCATGATTCGATTCATGATTCATGATTCAATTCATGATTCATGATTTTATTCATGAATCATGATTCGATTCTTGATTCATGATTCAATTCGTGATTCCTTATTCATGATTCATGATTCAATTCATGATTCATGATTTGATTCATGATTCATGATTTAATTCATGATTCAGGATTCATGATTCGATTCATGATTCATGATTCGATTTATGATTCATGATTAATGATTCAATTCATGATTCATGATTCATGATTCGATTCATGATTCATAATTCGATTCATGATTCATGATTCATAATTTTATTCATGATTCATGATTCGATTCATGATTCATGATTCAATTTATGATTCATGATTCATAATTCATGATTCGATTCATGATTCAAGATTCATGAATTATGATTCGATTCATGATTCATGATTCGATTCATGATTCATGATTCAATTCATGATTCATGATTTTATTCATGATTCATGATTCGATTCTTGATTCATGATTCAATTCGTGATTCCTTATTCATGATTCATGATTCAATTCATGATTCATGATTCAATTCATGATTCATGATTCGATTCATGATTCATGATTCATGATTTATGATTAATGATTCAATTCATGATTCATGATTCGATTCATGATTCATGATTCAATTCATGATTCATTTCATGATTCATGATTCAATTCATGATTCATGATTCAATTCATGATTCATGGTTCATGATTCATTATTCAATTCATGATTTATGATTCAATTCATGATTCATGATTCATGATTCAATTCATGATTCTTGATTAATGTCATGATTCATGATTCAATTCATGATTCATTTCATGATTCATGATTTATTTCATGGATCATGATTAAATTCATGATTCATGATTTAATTCATGATTCATGATGCAATTCATGATTCATGATTCAATTCATGATTCATGATTTAATTCATAATTCATGATGCAATAAATGATTCATGATTCAATTCATGATTCAATTCATGATTTATGATTCGATTCATGATTCATGATTCAATTCATGATTCAAGATTCATGATTCAATTCATGATTCATGATTCGATTCATAATTCATGATTCATGATTCAATTCATGATTCATGATTCAATTCATGATTCATGATTTAATTCATGATTCATGATTCATGATTAATGATTCAATTCATGATTCATGATTCAATTCATTATTCATGATTCATGATTCATGATACGATTCATGATTCATGAATAATTATTTAATTCATGATTCGATTCATGATTCGGTTCATTATTCATGATTCATGATTCGATTCATTATTCATGATTCATGATTCGATTCATGATTCATGATTCATGATTCGATTGAAGATTCATGATTCATGATTAAATTCATGATTCATGATTCGATTCATGATTCATGATTCATGATTCATGATTCGATTCATGATTCATGATTCATGATTAATGATTCAATTCATGATTCATGATTCATGATTCGATTCATGATTCATGATTCATAATTCAATTCATGATTCATGATTCATAATTCGATTCATGATTCATGATTCGATTCATGATTCATGATTCAATTTATGATTCATGATTCATAATTCATGATTCGATTCATGATTCAAGATTCATGATTCATGATTCGATTCATGATTCATGATTAATGATTCGATTCATGATTCATGATTCAATTCATGATTCATGATTTAATTCATGATTCATGATTCGATTCTTGATTCATGATTCAATTCATGATTCCTTATTCATGATTCATGATTCAATTCATGATTCATGATTCGATTCATGATTCATGATTTAATTCATGATTCATGATTCGATTCATTATTCATGATTCATGATTCGATTCATGATTCATGATTAAAGATTCAATTCATAAATCTTGATTCATGATTCGATTCATGATTCATGATTTTATTCATGATTCGATTTATAATTCATGATTCGATTCATAAATCATGATTCGATTAATGATTCAAGATTCATAATTGAATTCATGATTCATGATTCAATTCATGATTTATGATTCGATTCATGATTCATGATTCAATTCATGAATTATGATTCATGATTCATGATTCGATTCATGATTCATGATTCGATTCATGATTCATGATTCGATTCATGATTCATGATTCATGATTAATGATTTAATTCATTATTCATGATTCATGATTCGATTCATGATTCATGATTCGATTCATGATTCATGATTCATGATTCATGATTAATAATTTAATTCATGATTCATGATTCATGATTCGATTCATGATTCATTATTCAATTCATGATTCAATTCATGATTTATGATTCAATTCATGATTCATGATTTAATTCATGATTCATGATTCGATTCTTGATTCATGATTCAATTCATGATTCCTTATTCATGATTCATGATTCAATTCATGATTCATGATTCGATTCATGATTCATGATTTATTTCATGATTCATGATTTAATTCATGATTCATGATTTAATTCATGATTCATGATGCAATTCATGATTCATGATTCAATTCATGATTCAATTCATGATTCATGATTTAATTCATGATTCATGATGCAATTCATGATTCATGATTCAATTCATGATTCAATTCATGATTTATGATTCGATTCAAGATTCATGATTCAATTCATAATTCAAGATTCATGATTCAATTCATGATTCATGATTCGATTCATAATTCATGATTCATGATTCAATTCATGATTCATGATGCAATTCATGATTCATGATTCAATTCATGATTCAATTCATGATTCATGATTTAATTCATGATTCATGATGCAATTCATGATTCATGATTCAATTCATGATTCAATTCATGATTTATGATTCGATTCAAGATTCATGATTCAATTCATAATTGAAGATTCATGATTCAATTCATGATTCATGATTCGATTCATAATTCATGATTCATGATTCAATTCATGATTCATGATTTAATTCATGATTCATGATTCATGATTAATGATTCAATTCATGATTCATAATTCAATTCATTATTCATGATTCATGATTCATGATACGATTCATGATTCATGATTAATTATTCAATTCATGATTCATGATTCGATTCATGATTCATGATTCGATTCATTATTCATGATTCATGATTCGATTCATGATTCATGATTAATGATTCAATTCATGATTCATGATTCATGATTCGATTGAAGATTCATGATTCAATTCATGATTCATGATTCATGATTCGATTGAAGATTCATGATTCGATTCATGATTAATGATTCAATTCATGATTCATGATTCATGATTCGATTTATGATTCATGATTCATAATTCGATTCATGATTCATGATTCGATTCATGATTCATGATTCAATTTATGATTCATGATTCATAATTCATGATTCGATTCATGATTCAAGATTCATGATTCATGATTCGATTCATGATTCATGATTCATGATTCGATTCATGATTCATGATTCAATTCATGATTCATGATTTAATTCATGACTCATGATTCGATTCTTGATTCATGATTCAATTCATCATTCCTTATTCATGATTCATGATTCAATTCATGATTCATGATTCCATTCATGATTCATGATTTAATTCATGATTCATGATTCCATTCATTATTCATGATTCATGATTCGATTCATGATTCGATTCTTGATTCATGATTCAATTCATGATTCCTTATTCATGATTTCTGATTCAATTCATGATTCATGATTCGATTCATGATTCATGATTTAATTCATGATTCATGATTCGATTCATTATTCATGATTAATGATTCAATTCATGATTCATGATTAAAGATTCAATTCATAAATCTTGATTCATGATTCGATTCATGATTCATGATTCATGATTAAATTCATGATTCATGATTCGATTTATGATTCATGATTCGATTCATAAATCATGATTCGATTCATGATTCATGATTCATAATTGAATTCATGATTCATGATTCAATTCATGATTTATGATTCGATTCATGATTCATGATTCAATTCATGATTCATGATTCATGATTCATGATTCATGATTCGATTCATGATTCATGATTCATTATAAATGATTCAATTCATGATTCATAATTCAATTCATAATTCATGATTCGATTCATGATTCATGATTCGATTCATGATTCATGATTCAATTCATGATTCATGATTCATGATTCATGATTTGATTCATGATTCATGATTCAGTTCATGATTCATGATTCATGATTCATTATTCAATTCATGATTCATGATTCATGATTTAATTCATGATTTATGATTCAATTCATGATGCATGATTCATGATTCAATTCATGATTCATGATTAATTTCATGATTCATGATTCAATTCATGATTCATTTCATGATTCATGATTCATTTCATGATTCATGATTTAATTCATGATTCATGATTCATGATTTAATTCATGATTCATGATGCAATTTATGATTTATGATTCAATTCATGATTCAAATCCTGATTTATGATTCGATTCATGATTCATGATTCAATTCATGATTTATGATTCTATTCATGATACATGATTCAATTCATGATTCAAGATTCATGATTCAATTCATGATTCATGATTTGATTCATGATTCATATTTCATGATTCATGATTCATGATTCATGATTCAATTCATAATTCATGATACAATTCATGATTCATGATTCATGATACAATTCATGATTCATGATTCAATTCATGATTCGTGATTCAATTCATGATTCATGATTTAATTCATGATTCATGATTCGATTCATGATTCATGATTCAATTCATGATTCCTTATTCATGATTCATGATTCAATTCATGATTCATGATTCGATTCATGATTCATGATTCAATTCATGATTCATGATTCAATTCATTATTCATGATTCATGATTCAATTCATGATTCATGATTCAATTCATGATTCATGATTTAATTCATGATTCATGATTCATGATTAATGATTCAATTCATGATTCATGATTCAATTCATTATTCATGATTCATGATTCATGATACGATTCATGATTCATGATTAATTATTCAATTCATGATTCATGATTCGATTCATGATTCATGATTCAATTTATGATTCATGATTCATAATTCATGATTCGATTCATGATTCAAGATTCATGATTCATGATACGATTCATGATTCATGATTAATTATTCAATTCATGATTCATGATTCGATTCATGATTCATGATTCAATTTATGATTCATGATTCATAATTCATGATTCGATTCATGATTCAAGATTCATGATTCATGATTCGATTCATGATTCATGATTCATGATTCGATTCATGATTCATGATTCAATTCATGATTCATGATTTAATTCATGACTCATGATTCGATTCTTGATTCATGATTCAATTCATCATTCCTTATTCATGATTCATGATTCAATTCATGATTCATGATTCCATTCATGATTCATGATTTAATTCATGATTCATGATTCCATTCATTATTCATGATTCATGATTCGATTCATGATTCGATTCTTGATTCATGATTCAATTCATGATTCCTTATTCATGATTTCTGATTCAATTCATGATTCATGATTCGATTCATGATTCATGATTTAATTCATGATTCATGATTCGATTCATTATTCATGATTAATGATTCAATTCATGATTCATGATTAAAGATTCAATTCATAAATCTTGATTCATGATTCGATTCATGATTCATGATTCATGATTAAATTCATGATTCATGATTCGATTTATGATTCATGATTCGATTCATAAATCATGATTCGATTCATGATTCATGATTCATAATTGAATTCATGATTCATGATTCAATTCATGATTTATGATTCGATTCATGATTCATGATTCAATTCATGATTCATGATTCATGATTCATGATTCATGATTCGATTCATGATTCATGATTCATTATAAATGATTCAATTCATGATTCATAATTCAATTCATAATTCATGATTCGATTCATGATTCATGATTCGATTCATGATTCATGATTCAATTCATGATTCATGATTCATGATTCATGATTTGATTCATGATTCATGATTCAGTTCATGATTCATGATTCATGATTCATTATTCAATTCATGATTCATGATTCATGATTTAATTCATGATTTATGATTCAATTCATGATGCATGATTCATGATTCAATTCATGATTCATGATTAATTTCATGATTCATGATTCAATTCATGATTCATTTCATGATTCATGATTCATTTCATGATTCATGATTTAATTCATGATTCATGATTCATGATTTAATTCATGATTCATGATGCAATTTATGATTTATGATTCAATTCATGATTCAAATCCTGATTTATGATTCGATTCATGATTCATGATTCAATTCATGATTTATGATTCTATTCATGATACATGATTCAATTCATGATTCAAGATTCATGATTCAATTCATGATTCATGATTTGATTCATGATTCATATTTCATGATTCATGATTCATGATTCATGATTCAATTCATAATTCATGATACAATTCATGATTCATGATTCAATTCATGATTCATGATACAATTCATGATTCATGATTCAATTCATGATTCGTGATTCAATTCATGATTCATGATTTAATTCATGATTCATGATTCGATTCATGATTCATGATTCAATTCATGATTCCTTATTCATGATTCATGATTCAATTCATGATTCATGATTCGATTCATGATTCATGATTCAATTCATGATTCATGATTCAATTCATTATTCATGATTCATGATTCAATTCATGATTCATGATTCAATTCATGATTCATGATTTAATTCATGATTCATGATTCATGATTAATGATTCAATTCATGATTCATGATTCAATTCATTATTCATGATTCATGATTCATGATACGATTCATGATTCATGATTAATTATTCAATTCATGATTCATGATTCGATTCATGATTCATGATTCGATTCATTATTCATGATTCATGATTCAATTCATGATTCATGATTAATGATTCAATTCATGATTCATGATTCATGATTCGATTGAAGATTCATGATTCATGATTAAATTCATGATTCATGATTCATGATTTGATTCATGATTCATGATTCATGATTCGATTCATGATTAATGATTCAATTCATGATTCATGATTCATGATTCGATTTATGATTCATGATTCATAATTCGATTCATGATTCATGATTCGATTCATGATTCATGATTCAATTTATGATTCATGATTTAATTCATGATTCATGATTCATGATTAATGATTCAATTCATGATTCATGATTCAATTCATGATTCATGATTCAATTAATTATTCATGATTCATGATTCGATTCACGATTCATGATTAATGATTCAATTCATAAATCATGATTCATGATTCGATTCATGATTCATGATTCATGATTCAATTCATGATTCATGATTCATGATTCAATTCATAAATCATGATTCATGATTCGATTCATGATTCATGATTCATGATTCAATTCATGATTCATGATTCGATTCATGATTCATTATTCATGATTCATGATTCAATTCATGATTTATGATTTGATTCATGATTCAATTCATTATTCATGATTCAATTAATGATACGATTCATGATTCATGATTAATTATTCAATTCATGATTCATGATACGATTCATGATTCAAGATGCGATTCATTATTCATGATTCATGATTCGATTCATTATTTATGATTCATGATTTGATTTATGATTCATGATTAATGATTCAATTCATGATTCATGATTCATGATTCGATTAAAGATTCATGACTCATGATTAAATTCATGATTCATGATTCGATTCATGATTCATGATTCGATTCATGATTCATGATTCATGATTAATGATTCAATTCATGATTTATGATTCATGATTTGATTCATGATTCGATTCATGATTCATGATTCATGATTCGATTCATGATTCATGATTCATGATTAATGATTCAATTCATGATTTATGATTCATGATTCGATTCATGATTCATGATTCATAATTCGATTCATGATTCATGATTTGATTCATGATTCATGATTCGATTCATGATTCATGATTCGATTTATGATTCGATTTATAATTCATGATTCGATTCATGATTCATGATTCATGATTCAATTCATGATTCATGATTCGATTCATGATTCATGATTCATGATTCATGATTCATCATTCGATTCATGATTTATGATTCATGATTCGATTTATTATTCATGATTCATGATTCGATTCATGATTCATGATTAATGATTCAATTCATGATTCATGATTCGATTAAAGATTCATGATTCATGATTAAATTCATGATTCATGATTCTATTCATGATTCATGATTCATGATTCATGATTCAATTCATGATTCATGATTCATGATTCAATTCATGATTCATGATTCGATTCATGATTCATAATTCATGATTCATGATTCAATTCATGATTTATGATTCATGATTCAATTCATGATTCATGATTCAATTCATGATTCATGATTCATGATTCAATTCATGATTCATGATTCAATTCATGATTCATGATTTAATTCATGATTCATGATTCGATTCATGATTCATGATTTAATTCATGATTCCTTATTCATGATTCATGATTCAATTCATGATTCATGATTCGATTCATGATGCATGATTCAATTCATGATTCATGATTCGATTAATTATTCATGATTCATGATTCGATTCATGATTCATGATTAATGATTCAATTCATAAATCATGATTCATGATTCGATTCATGATTCATGATTCATGATTCAATTCATGATTCATGATTCATGATTCAATTCATAAATCATGATTCAAGATTCGATTCATGATTCATGATTCATGATTCAATTCATGATTCATGATTCGATTCATGATTCATGATTCATGATTGAATTCATGATTCATGATTCAAATCATGATTCATGATTCATGATTCAATTCATGATTTATGATTCAAGTCATGATTCATGATTCAATTCAATATTCATGATTCAATTCTTGATACGATTCATGATTCATGATGCGATTCATTATTCATGATTCATGATTCAATTCATGATTTATGATTTGATTCATGATTCAATTCATTATTCATGATTCAATTCATGATACGATTCATGATTCATGATTAATTATTCAATTCATGATTCATGATACGATTCATGATTCAAGATGCGATTCATTATTCATGATTCATGATTCGATTCATTATTTATGATTCATGATTTGATTTATGATTCATGATTAATGATTCAATTCATGATTCATGATTCATGATTCGATTAAAGATTCATGACTCATGATTAAATTCATGATTCATGATTCGATTCATGATTCATGATTCATGATTCGATTCATGATTCATGATTCATGATTAATGATTCAATTCATGATTTATGATTCATGATTCGATTCATGATTCGATTCATGATTCATGATTCATGATTCGATTCATGATTCATGATTCATGATTAATGATTCAATTCATGATTTATGATTCATGATTCGATTCATGATTCATGAGTCATAATTCGATTCATGATTCATGATTTGATTCATGATTCATGATTCGATTCATGATTCATGATTCGATTTATGATTCGATTTATGATTCATGATTCATAATTCATGATTCGATTCATGATTCATGATTCAATTCATGATTCATGATTCGATTCATGATTCATGATTCATGATTCATGATTCATGATTCATGATTCGATTTATGATTCATGATTCAATTTATGATTCATGATTTAATTCATGATTGATGATTCGACTCTTGATTCATGATTCAATTCATGATTCCTTATTCATGATTGATGATTCAATTCATGATTGATGATTCGATTCATGATTCATGATTTAATTCATAATTCTTAAATCATGATTCGATTCATGATTCATGATTCATGATTAAATTCATGATTCATAATTCGATTCATGATTCATGATTCGATTCATAAATCATGATTCGATTCATTATTCATGATTCAATTCATGGTTCATGATTTAATTCATGATTCATGATTCCATTGTTGATTCATGATTCAATTCATGATTCCTTATTCATGATTCATGATTCAATTCATGATTGATGATTCGATTCATGATTCATGATTTAATTCATGATTCGATTCATTATTCATGATTCATTATTCGATTAAAGATTCATTATTCGTGATTCAATTCATGATTCATGATTCATGATTCGATTCATGATTCATGAATTGATTCATGATTCATGATTCATGATTCATGATTAATGATTCAATTCATGATTCTTGATTCATGATTCGATTCATGGTTTATGATTCATAATTCGATTCATGATTCATGATTCGATTTATGATTCATGATTCATAATTCATGATTCGAATCATGATTCAAGATTCATGATTCGATTCATGATTCATGATTCAATTCATGATTCATCATTTAATTCATGATTCATGATTTGATTCTTGATTCATGATTTAATTCATGATTCCTTATTCATGATTGATGATTCGATTCATGATTGATGATTCGATTCATGATTCATGATTCAATTCATGATTCATGATTCGATTCATGATTTATGATTAATGATTCAATTCATAAATCTTGATTTATGATTCGATTCATGATTCATGATTCATGATTAAATTCATGATTCATGATTCGATTCATGATTCATGATTCGATTCATGATTCATGATTCATGATTAAATTCATGATTCATAATTCGATTCATGATTCATGATTCGATTCATAAATCATGATTCGATTCATTATTCATGATTCAATTCATGATTCATGATTTAATTCATGATTCATGATTCCATTCTTGATTCATGATTCAATTCATGATTCCTTATTCATGATTCATGATTCAATTCATGATTGATGATTCGATTCATGATTCATGATTTAATTCATGATTCGATTCATTATTCATGATTCATTATTCGATTAAAGATTCATTATTCGTGATTCAATTCATGATTCATGATTCATGATTCGATTCATGATTCATGAATTGATTCATGATTCATGATTCATGATTCATGATTAATGATTCAATTCATGATTCTTGATTCATGATTCGATTCATGGTTTATGATTCATAATTCGATTCATGATTCATGATTCGATTTATGATTCATGATTCATAATTCATGATTCGAATCATGATTCAAGATTCATGATTCGATTCATGATTCATGATTCAATTCATGATTCATCATTTAATTCATGATTCATGATTTGATTCTTGATTCATGATTTAATTCATGATTCCTTATTCATGATTGATGATTCGATTCATGATTGATGATTCGATTCATGATTCATGATTCAATTCATGATTCATGATTCGATTCATGATTTATGATTAATGATTCAATTCATAAATCTTGATTTATGATTCGATTCATGATTCATGATTCATGATTAAATTCATGATTCATGATTCGATTCATGATTCATGATTCGATTCATAAATCATGATTCGATTCATTGATTCATGATTCATGATTGAATTCATGATTCATGATTCAATTCATGATTCATGATTCATTTCCTGATTCATTTCATAATTCATGATTCATGATTCAAATCATTATTTAATTCATGATTCAAATCATGATTCATAATTCAATTCATAATTCATGATTCAATTCATGATTCATGATTCGATTCATGATTCATGATTCATGATTCATGATTCATGATTAATGATTTAATTCATGATTCATGATTCATGATTCAATTTATGATTCATGATTCATGATTCGATTCATGATTTAATTCATGATTCAATTCATGATTCATGATTCATTATTCAATTCATGATTCATTTCATGATTCAATTCATGATTTATGATTCAATTCATGATTCATGATTCAATTCATGATTCATGATTCATTTCATGATTCATGATTCAATTCATGATTCATTTTATGATTCATGATTTAATTCATGATTCAAGATTCATGATTCGATTCATGATTCATAATTCATGATTCATGATTCAATTCATGATTCATGATTCATGATTTAATTCATGATTCATGATTCATGATTCAATTCATGATTCATGATTCATGATTCAATTCATGATTCATGATTAATGATTCAATTCATAAATCATGTTTCATGATTCATGATTCAATTCATGATTCATGATTCATGATTCGATTCATGATTCATGATTCATGATTGAATTCATGATTCATGATTTAGTTCATGATTCATGATTCATGATTCAATTCATGATTTATGATTCGATTCATGATTCATGATTCAATTCATTATTCATGATTCAATTCGTGATACGATTCATGATTCATGATTAATTATTCAATTCATGATTCATGATTCGATTCATGATTCATGATGCGATTCATTATTCATGATTCATGATTCAATTCATGATTTATGATTCGATTCATGATTCATGATTTAATTCATTATTCATGATTCAATTCAAGATACGATTCATGATTCATGATTAATTATTCAATTCATGATTCATGATTCAATTCATGATTCATGATTCATGATTCAATTCATGATTCATGATTCGATTCATGATTCATAATTCATGATTCATGATTCAATTCATGATTCATGATTCAATTCATGATTCATGATTCATGATTCAATTCATGATTCATGATTCAATTCATGATTCATGATTCATGATTCAATTCATGATTCATGATTCAATTCATGATTCATGATTTAATTCATGATTCATGATTCGATTCATGATTCATGATTCAATTCATGATTCCTTATTCATGATTCAATTCATGATTCATGATTCGATTCATGATTCATGATTAATGATTCAATTCATAAATCATGATTCATGATTCGATTCATGATTATTGATTCATGATTCAATTCATGATTCATGATTCATGATTCAATTCATAAATCATGATTCATGATTCGATTCGTGATTCATGATTCGATTCATGATTCATGAATAATGATTCAATTCATGATTCATGATTCATGATTCGATTCATGATTCATGATTCATGATTGAATTCATGATTCATGATTCAATTCATGATTCATGATTTATGATTCAATTCATGATTTATGATTCGATTCATGATTCATGATTCAATTCATTATTCATGATTCAATTCATGATACGATTCATGATTCATGATTAATTATTCAATTCATGATTCATGATACGATTCATGATGCGATTCACTATTCATGATTCATGATTCGATTCATTATTCATGATTCATGATTCGATTCATGATTAATGATTCAATTCATGATTCATGATTAATGATTCAATTAATGATTCATGATTCAATTCATGATTCAAGATTCATGATTCGATTCATGATTCATAATTCATGATTCATGATTCAATTCATGATTCATGATTTAATTCATGATTCATGATTCAATTCATGAGTCATGATTTAATTCATGATTCATGATTCGATTCATGATTCATGATTCAATTCATGATTCATGATTTAATTCATGATTCAATTCATGATTAATGATTCGATTCATGATTCATGATTCAATTCATGATTCATGATTCTATTCATTATTCATGATTCATGATTCGATTCATGATTCATGATTCATGATTGAATTCATGATTCATGATTTAATTCATGATTCATGATTCATGATTCAATTCATGATTTATGATTCGATTCATGATTCATGATTCAATTCATTATTCATGATTCAATTCATGATACATTTCATGATTCATGATTAATTGTTCAATTCATGATTCATGATTCGATTCATGATTAATGATGCAATTCATTATTTATGATTCATGATTCAATTCCGTATTTATGATTCGATTCATGATTCATGATTCAATTCATTATTCATGATTCAATTCATGATACGATTCATGATTCATGATTAATTATTCAATTCATGATTCATGATTCAATTCATGATTCATGATTCATGATTCAATTCATGATTCATGATTCGATTCATGATTCATAATTCATGATTCATGATTCAATTCATGATTCATGATTCATGATTCAATTCATGATTCATGATTCATGATTCAATTCATGATTCATGATTCATGATTCAATTCATGATTCATGATTCAATTCATGATTCATGATTTAATTCATGATTCATGATTCGATTCATGATTCATGATTCAATTCATGATTCCTCATTCATGATTCATGATTCATGATTCGATTCATGATTCATGATTCAATTCATGATTCATGATTCGATTCATTATTCATGATTCATGATTCGATTCATGATTATTGATTCATGATTCAATTCATGATTCATGATTCAATTCATAAATCATGATTCATGATTCGATTCATGATTCATGATTCATGATTCAATTCATGATTCATGATTCATGATTCGATTCATGATTCATGATTAATGATTGAATTCATGATTCATGATTCAATTCATTATTCATGATTTATGATTCAATTCATGATTTATGATTCGATTCATGATTCATGATTCAATTCATTTTTCATTATTCATGATTCATGATTCGATTCATTATTCATGATTCATGATTCGATTCATGATTAATGATTCAATTCATGATTCATGATTCATGATTAATGATTCAATTCATGATTCATGATTCGATTCATTATTCATGATTCATGATTCGATTCATGATTCATGATTCATGATTCGATTAAAGATTCATGATTCATGATTAAATTCATGATTCATGATTCATGATTCGATTCATGATTCATGATTCATGATTAATGATTCAATTCATGATTCATGATTCAAGATTCGATTCATGATTCATGATTCATAATTCGATTCATGATTCATGATTCGATTCATGATTCATGATTCGATTTATGATTCGATTTATGATTCATGATTCATAATTCATGATTCGATTCATGATTCATGATTCATGATTCGATTCATGATTCATGATTCATTATTCATGATTCATGATTCGATTCATGATTCATAATGCATGATTAATTATTCAATTCATGATTCATGATTCATGATTTGATTCATGATTCATTATTCATGATTGAATTCATGATTCATGATTCAATTCATGATTCATGATTTATGATTCAATTCATGATTTATGATTCGATTCATGATTCATGATTCAATTCATTTTTCATGATTCAATTCATGATACGATTAATGATTCATGATTAATTATTCAATTCATGATTCATGATACGATTCATGATTCATGATGCGATTCATTATTCATGATTCATGATTCGATTCATTATTCATGATTCATGATTTGATTCATGATTAATGATTCAATTCATGATTCATGATTCATGATTAATTATTCAATTCATGATTCATGATTCAATTCATTATTCATGATTCATGAATCATGATACGATTCATGATTCATGATGCATTATTCAATTCATGATTCATGATTCGATTCATGATTCATGATTCGATTCATTATTCATGATTCATGATTCGATTCATGATTCATGATTAATGATTCAATTCATGATTCATGATTCATGATTCGATTAAAGATTCATGATTCATGATTAAATTCATGATTCATGATTCATGATTCGATTCATGATTCATGATTCACGATTAATGATTCAATTAATGATTCATGATTCAAGATTCGATTCATGATTCATGATTCATAATTCGATTCATGATTCATGATTCGATTCATGATTCATGATTCGATTTATGATTCGATTTATGATTCATGATTCATAATTCATGATTCGATTCATGATTCATGATTCATGATTCGATTCATGATTCATAATTCATTATTCATGATTTATAATTCGATTCATGATTCATGATTCAATTCATTATTCATGATTCAATTCATGATACGATTCATGATTCATGATTAATTATTCAATTCATGATTCATGATACGATTCATGATTCATGATGCGATTCATTATTCATGATTCATGATTCGATTCATTATTCATGATTCATGATTCGATTCATGATTAATGATTCAATTCATGATTCATGATTCATGATTAATGATTCAATTCATGATTCATGATTCAATTCATTATTAATGATTTTATTCATTATTCATGATTCATGATTCGATTCATTATTCATGATTCATGATTCGATTCATAAATCATGATTCGATTCATTATTCATGATTCAATTCATGATTCATGATTTAATTCATGATTCATGATTCGATTCATGTTTCATGATTCAATTTATGATTCCTTATTCATGATTCAATTCATGATTCATGATTCGATTCATGATTCATGATTAATGATTCAATTCATAAATCATGATTCATGATTCGATTCATGATTATTGATTCATGATTCAATTCATGATTCATGATTCATGATTCAATTCATAAATCATGATTCATGATTCGATTCATGATTCATGATTCGATTCATGATTCATGAATAATGATTCAATTCATGATTCATGATTCATGATTCGATTCATGATTCATGATTCATGATTGAATTCATGATTCATGATTCAATTCATGATTCATGATTTATGATTCAATTCATGATTTATGATTCGATTCATGATTCATGATTCAATTCATTATTCAATTCATGATACGATTCATGATTCATGATTAATTATTCAATTCATGATTCATGATACGATTCATGATGCAATTCATTATTCATGATTCATGATTCGATTCATTATTCATGATTCATGATTCGATTCATGATTAATGATTCAATTCATGATTCATGATTAATGATTCAATTCATGATTCATGATTCAATTCATGATTCAAGATTCATGATTCGATTCATGATTCATAATTCATGATTCATGATTCAATTCATGATTCATGATTCATGATTTAATTCATGATTCATGATTTAATTCATGATTCATGATTCAATTCATGATTCATGATTTAATTCATGATTCATGATTCGATTCATGATTCATGATTCAATTCATGATTCATGATTTAATTCATGATTCAATTCATGATTCATGATTCGATTCATGATTCATGATTCAATTCATGATTCATGATTCTATTCATTATTCATGATTCATGATTCGATTCATGATTCATGATTAATGATTCAATTCATAAATCATGATTCATGATTCATGATTCAATTCATGATTCATGATTCATGATTCGATTCATGATTCATGATTGAATTCATGATTCATGATTTAATTCATGATTCATGAGTCATGATTCAATTCATGATTTATGATTCGATTCATGATTCATGATTCAATTCATTATTCATGATTCAATTCATGATACAATTCATGATTCATAATTAATTATTCAATTCATGATTCATGATTCGATTCATGATTCATGATGCGATTCATTATTCATGATTCATGATTCAATTCCGTATTTATGATTCGATTCATGATTCATGATTCAATTCATTATTCATGATTCAATTCATGATACGATTCATGATTCATGATTAATTATTCAATTCATGATTCATGATTCAATTCATGATTCATGATTCATGATTCAATTCATGATTCATGATTCGATTCATGATTCATAATTCATGATTCATGATTCAATTCATGATTCATGATTCATGATTCAATTCATGATTCATGATTCATGATTCAATTCATGATTCATGATTCAATTCATGATTCATGATTTAATTCATGATTCATGATTCGATTCATGATTCATGATTCAATTCATGATTCCTTATTCATGATTCATGATTCATGATTCGATTCATGATTCATGATTCATGATTCGATTCATGATTCATGATTCATGATTGAATTCATGATTCATGATTTAGTTCATGATTCATGATTCATGATTCAATTCATGATTTATGATTCGATTCATGATTCATGATTCAATTCATTATTCATGATTCAATTCGTGATACGATTCATGATTCATGATTAATTATTCAATTCATGATTCATGATTCGATTCATGATTCATGATGCAATTCATTATTCATGATTCATGATTCAATTCATGATTTATGATTCGATTCATGATTCATGATTTAATTCATTATTCATGATTCAATTCAAGATACGATTCATGATTCATGATTAATTATTCAATTCATGATTCATGATTCAATTCATGATTCATGATTCATGATTCAATTCATGATTCATGATTCGATTCATGATTCATAATTCATGATTCATGATTCAATTCATGATTCATGATTCAATTCATGATTCATGATTCATGATTCAATTCATGATTCATGATTCAATTCATGATTCATGATTCATGATTCAATTCATGATTCATGATTCAATTCATGATTCATGATTTAATTCATGATTCATGATTCGATTCATGATTCATGATTCAATTCATGATTCCTTATTCATGATTCAATTCATGATTCATGATTCGATTCATGATTCATGATTAATGATTCAATTCATAAATCATGATTCATGATTCGATTCATGATTATTGATTCATGATTCAATTCATGATTCATGATTCATGATTCAATTCATAAATCATGATTCATGATTCGATTCGTGATTCATGATTCGATTCATGATTCATGAATAATGATTCAATTCATGATTCATGATTCATGATTCGATTCATGATTCATGATTCATGATTGAATTCATGATTCATGATTCAATTCATGATTTATGATTCAATTCATGATTTATGATTCGATTCATGATTCATGATTCAATTCATTATTCATGATTCAATTCATGATACGATTCATGATTCATGATTAATTATTCAATTCATGATTCATGATACGATTCATGATGCGATTCACTATTCATGATTCATGATTCGATTCATTATTCATGATTCATGATTCGATTCATGATTAATGATTCAATTCATGATTCATGATTAATGATTCAATTAATGATTCATGATTCAATTCATGATTCAAGATTCATGATTCGATTCATGATTCATAATTCATGATTCATGATTCAATTCATGATTCATGATTTAATTCATGATTCATGATTCAATTCATGAGTCATGATTTAATTCATGATTCATGATTCGATTCATGATTCATGATTCAATTCATGATTCATGATTTAATTCATGATTCAATTCATGATTCATGATTCGATTCATGATTCATGATTCAATTCATGATTCATGATTCTATTCATTATTCATGATTCATGATTCGATTCATGATTCATGATTCATGATTGAATTCATGATTCATGATTTAATTCATGATTCATGATTCATGATTCAATTCATGATTTATGATTCGATTCATGATTCATGATTCAATTCATTATTCATGATTCAATTCATGATACATTTCATGATTCATGATTAATTGTTCAATTCATGATTCATGATTCGATTCATGATTAATGATGCGATTCATTATTTATGATTCATGATTCAATTCCGTATTTATGATTCGATTCATGATTCATGATTCAATTCATTATTCATGATTCAATTCATGATACGATTCATGATTCATGATTAATTATTCAATTCATGATTCATGATTCAATTCATGATTCATGATTCATGATTCAATTCATGATTCATGATTCGATTCATGATTCATAATTCATGATTCATGATTCAATTCATGATTCATGATTCATGATTCAATTCATGATTCATGATTCATGATTCAATTCATGATTCATGATTCATGATTCAATTCATGATTCATGATTCAATTCATGATTCATGATTTAATTCATGATTCATGATTCGATTCATGATTCATGATTCAATTCATGATTCCTTATTCATGATTCATGATTCATGATTCGATTCATGATTCATGATTCAATTCATGATTCATGATTCGATTCATTATTCATGATTCATGATTCGATTCATGATTATTGATTCATGATTCAATTAATGATTCATGATTCAATTCATAAATCATGATTCATGATTCGATTCATGATTCATGATTCATGATTCAATTCATGATTCATGATTCATGATTCGATTCATGATTCATGATTAATGATTGAATTCATGATTCATGATTCAATTCATGATTCATGATTTATGATTCAATTCATGATTTATGATTCGATTCATGATTCATGATTCAATTCATTTTTCATTATTCATGATTCATGATTCGATTCATTATTCATGATTCATGATTCGATTCATGATTAATGATTCAATTCATGATTCATGATTCATGATTAATGATTCAATTCATGATTCATGATTCAATTCATTATTCATGATTCATGAATCATGATACGATTCATGATTCATGATGCATTATTCAATTCATGATTCATGATTCGATTCATGATTCATGATTCGATTCATTATTCATGATTCATGATTCGATTCATGATTCATGATTAATGATTCAATTCATGATTCATGATTCATGATTCGATTAAAGATTCATGATTCATGATTAAATTCATGATTCATGATTCATGATTCGATTCATGATTCATGATTCATGATTAATGATTCAATTCATGATTCATGATTCAAGATTCGATTCATGATTCATGATTCATAATTCGATTCATGATTCATGATTCGATTCATGATTCATGATTCGATTTATGATTCGATTTATTATTCATGATTCATAATTCATGATTCGATTCATGATTCATGATTCATGATTCGATTCATGATTCATGATTCATTATTCATGATTCATGATTCGATTCATGATTCATAATGCATGATTAATTATTCAATTCATGATTCATGATTCATGATTTGATTCATGATTCATTATTCATGATTGAATTCATGATTCATGATTCAATTCATGATTCATGATTTATGATTCAATTCATGATTTATGATTCGATTCATGATTCATGATTCAATTCATTTTTCATGATTCAATTCATGATACGATTCATGATTCATGATTAATTATTCAATTCATGATTCATGATACGATTCATGATTCATGATGCGATTCATTATTCATGATTCATGATTCGATTCATTATTCATGATTCATGATTTGATTCATGATTAATGATTCAATTCATGATTCATGATTCATGATTAATTATTCAATTCATGATTCATGATTCAATTCATTATTCATGATTCATGAATCATGATACGATTCATGATTCATGATGCATTATTCAATTCATGATTCATGATTCGATTCATGATTCATGATTCGATTCATTATTCATGATTCATGATTCGATTCATGATTCATGATTAATGATTCAATTCATGATTCATGATTCATGATTCGATTAAAGATTCATGATTCATGATTAAATTCATGATTCATGATTCATGATTCGATTCATGATTCATGATTCACGATTAATGATTCAATTAATGATTCATGATTCAAGATTCGATTCATGATTCATGATTCATAATTCGATTCATGATTCATGATTCGATTCATGATTCATGATTCGATTTATGATTCGATTTATGATTCATGATTCATAATTCATGATTCGATTCATGATTCATGATTCATGATTCGATTCATGATTCATAATTCATTATTCATGATTTATAATTCGATTCATGATTCATGATTCAATTCATTATTCATGATTCAATTCATGATACGATTCATGATTCATGATTAATTATTCAATTCATGATTCATGATACGATTCATGATTCATGATGCGATTCATTATTCATGATTCATGATTCGATTCATTATTCATGATTCATGATTCGATTCATGATTAATGATTCAATTCATGATTCATGATTCATGATTAATGATTCAATTCATGATTCATGATTCAATTCATTATTAATGATTTTATTCATTATTCATGATTCATGATTCGATTCATTATTCATGATTCATGATTCGATTCATAAATCATGATTCGATTCATTATTCATGATTCAATTCATGATTCATGATTTAATTCATGATTCATGATTCGATTCATGTTTCATGATTCAATTTATGATTCCTTATTCATGATTCAATTCATGATTCATGATTCGATTCATGATTCATGATTAATGATTCAATTCATAAATCATGATTCATGATTCGATTCATGATTATTGATTCATGATTCAATTCATGATTCATGATTCATGATTCAATTCATAAATCATGATTCATGATTCGATTCATGATTCATGATTCGATTCATGATTCATGAATAATGATTCAATTCATGATTCATGATTCATGATTCGATTCATGATTCATGATTCATGATTGAATTCATGATTCATGATTCAATTCATGATTCATGATTATGATTCAATTCATGATTTATGATTCGATTCATGATTCATGATTCAATTCATTATTCATGATTCAATTCATGATACGATTCATGATTCATGATTAATTATTCAATTCATGATTCATGATACGATTCATGATGCGATTCATTATTCATGATTCATGATTCGATTCATTATTCATGATTCATGATTCAATTCATGATTAATGATTCAATTCATGATTCATGATTAATGATTCAATTCATGATTCATGATTCAATTCATGATTCAAGATTCATGATTCGATTCATGATTCATAATTCATGATTCATGATTCAATTCATGATTCATGATTCATGATTTAATTCATGATTCATGATTTAATTCATGATTCATGATTCAATTCATGATTCATGATTTAATTCATGATTCATGATTCGATTCATGATTCATGATTCAATTCATGATTCATGATTTAATTCATGATTCAATTCATGATTCATGATTCGATTCATGATTCATGATTCAATTCATGATTCATGATTCTATTCATTATTCATGATTCATGATTCGATTCATGATTCATGATTAATGATTCAATTCATAAATCATGATTCATGATTCATGATTCAATTCATGATTCATGATTCATGATTCGATTCATGATTCATGATTGAATTCATGATTCATGATTTAATTCATGATTCATGAGTCATGATTCAATTCATGATTTATGATTCGATTCATGATTCATGATTCAATTCATTATTCATGATTCAATTCATGATACAATTCATGATTCATAATTAATTATTCAATTCATGATTCATGATTCGATTCATGATTCATGATGCGATTCATTATTCATGATTCATGATTCAATTCCGTATTTATGATTCGATTCATGATTCATGATTCAATTCATTATTCATGATTCAATTCATGATACGATTCATGATTCATGATTAATTATTCAATTCATGATTCATGATTCAATTCATGATTCATGATTCATGATTCAATTCATGATTCATGATTCGATTCATGATTCATAATTCATGATTCATGATTCAATTCATGATTCATGATTCATGATTCAATTCATGATTCATGATTCATGATTCAATTCATGATTCATGATTCAATTCATGATTCATGATTTAATTCATGATTCATGATTCGATTCATGATTCATGATTCAATTCATGATTCCTTATTCATGATTCATGATTCATGATTCGATTCATGATTCATGATTCAATTCATGATTCATGATTCGATTCATTATTCATGATTCATGATTCGATTCATGATTATTGATTCATAATTCGATTCATGATTCATGATTCATGATTCAATTCATGATTCATGATTCATGATTCGATTCATGATTCATGATTAATGATTGAATTCATGATTCATGATTCAATTCATGATTCATGATTAATGATTGAATTCATGATTCATGATTCAATTCATGATTCATGATTTATGATTCAATTCATGATTTATGATTCGATTCATGATTCATGATTCAATTCATTTTTCATTATTCATGATTCATGATTCGATTCATTATTCATGATTCATGATTCGATTCATGATTAATGATTCAATTCATGATTCATGATTCATGATTAATGATTCAATTCATGATTCATGATTCAATTCATTATTCATGATTCATGAATCATGATACGATTCATGATTCATGATGCATTATTCAATTCATGATTCATGATTCGATTCATGATTCATGATTCGATTCATTATTCATGATTCATGATTCGATTCATGATTCATGATTAATGATTCAATTCATGATTCATGATTCATGATTCGATTAAAGATTCATGATTCATGATTAAATTCATGATTCATGATTCGATTCATGATTCATGATTCATGATTAATGATTCAATTCATGATTCATGATTCAAGATTCGATTCATGATTCATGATTCATAATTCGATTCATGATTCATGATTCGATTCATGATTCATGATTCATGATTCGATTCATGATTCATGATTCATTATTCATGATTCATGATTCGATTCATGATTCATAATGCATGATTAATTATTCAATTCATGATTCATGATTCATGATTCGATTCATGATTCATGATTCATGATTGAATTCATGATTCATGATTCAATTCATGATTCATAATTTATGATTCAATTCATGATTTATGATTCGATTCATGATTCATGATTCAATTCATTTTTCATGATTCAATTCATGATACGATTCATGATTCATGATTAATTATTCAATTCATGATTCATGATACGATTCATGATTCATGATGCGATTCATTATTCATGATTCATGATTCGATTCATTATTCATGATTCATGATTCGATTCATGATTAATGATTCAATTCATGATTCATGATTCATGATTAATGATTCAATTCATGATTCATGATTCAATTCATTATTCATGATTCATGAATCATGATACGATTCATGATTCATGATGCATTATTCAATTCATGATTCATGATTCGATTCATGATTCATGATTCGATTCATTATTCATGATTCATGATTCGATTCATGATTCATGATTAATGATTCAATTCATGATTCATGATTCATGATTCGATTAAAGATTCATGATTCATGATTAAATTCATGATTCATGATTCATGATTCGATTCATGATTCATGATTCATGATTAATGATTCAATTCTTGATTCATGATTCAAGATTCGATTCATGATTCATGATTCATAATTCGATTCATGATTCATGATTCGATTCATGATTCATGATTCGATTTATGATTCGATTTATGCTTCATGTCTCATAATTCATGATTCGATTCATGATTCATGATTCATGATTCGATTCATGATTCATAATTCATTATTCATGATTTATAATTCGATTCATGATTCATGATTCAATTCATTATTCATGATTCAATTCATGATACGATTCATGATTCATGATTAATTATTCAATTCATGATTCATGATACGATTCATGATTCATGATGCGATTCATTATTCATGATTCATGATTCAATTCATGATTCATGATTCGATTAAAGATTCATGATTCATGATTAAATTCATGATTTATGATTCATGATTCAATTCATGATTCATGATTCATGATTCGATTAAAGATTCATGATTCATGATTAAATTCATGATTTATGATTCATGATTCGATTCATGATTCATAATTCATGATTCGATTCATGATTCATGATTCATGATTAATGATTCAATTCATGATTCATGATTCATGATTCGATTTATGATTCGATTTATGATTCATGATTCGATTTATGATTCGATTTATGATTCATGATTCATAATTCATGATTCGATTCATGATTCATGATTCAATTCATGATTCATGATTCGATTCATGATTCATGATTCATGATTCATGATTCATGATTCGATTCATGATTCATGATTCAATTCATGATTCATGATTTAATTCATGATTCATGATTAGATTCTTGATTCATGATTCAATTCATGATTCATGATTCGATTCATGATTCATAATTCAATTCATGATTCATGATTTAATTCATGATTCATGATTAGATTCTTGATTCATGATTCAATTCATGATTCCTTATTCATGATTCATGATTTAATTCATGATTGATGATTCGATTCATGATTCATGATTAAATTCATGATTCATGATTCGATTCATGATTCATGATTCGATTCATAAATCATGATTCGATTCATTATTCATGATTCAATTCATGATTCATGATTTAATTCATGATTCATGATTCGATTCTTGATTCATGATTCAATTCATGATTCCTTATTCATGATTCAATTCATGATTCATGATTCGATTCATGATTCATGATTAATGATTCAATTCATAAATCATGATTCATGATTCGATTCATGATTATTGATTCATGATTCAATTCATGATTCATGATTCATGATTCAATTCATAAATCATGATTCATGATTCGATTCGTGATTCATGATTCGATTCATGATTCATGAATAATGATTCAATTCATGATTCATGATTCATGATTCGATTCATGATTCATGATTCATGATTGAATTCATGATTCATGATTCAATTCATGATTCATGATTTATGATTCAATTCATGATTTATGATTCGATTCATGATTCATGATTCAATTCATTATTCATGATTCAATTCATGATACGATTCATGATTCATGATTAATTATTCAATTCATGATTCATGATACGATTCATGATGCGATTCACTATTCATGATTCATGATTCGATTCATTATTCATGATTCATGATTCGATTCATGATTAATGATTCAATTCATGATTCATGATTAATGATTCAATTAATGATTCATGATTCAATTCATGATTCAAGATTCATGATTCGATTCATGATTCATAATTCATGATTCATGATTCAATTCATGATTCATGATTTAATTCATGATTCATGATTCAATTCATGAGTCATGATTTAATTCATGATTCATGATTCGATTCATGATTCATGATTCAATTCATGATTCATGATTTAATTCATGATTCAATTCATGATTCATGATTCGATTCATGATTCATGATTCAATTCATGATTCATGATTCTATTCATTATTCATGATTCATGATTCGATTCATGATTCATGATTAATGATTCAATTCATAAATCATGATTCATGATTCATGATTCAATTCATGATTCATGATTCATGATTCGATTCATGATTCATGATTCATGATTGAATTCATGATTCATGATTTAATTCATGATTCATGATTCATGATTCAATTCATGATTTATGATTCGATTCATGATTCATGATTCAATTCATTATTCATGATTCAATTCATGATACATTTCATGATTCATGATTAATTGTTCAATTCATGATTCATGATTCGATTCATGATTAATGATGCGATTCATTATTTATGATTCATGATTCAATTCCGTATTTATGATTCGATTCATGATTCATGATTCAATTCATTATTCATGATTCAATTCATGATACGATTCATGATTCATGATTAATTATTCAATTCATGATTCATGATTCGATTCATGATTCATAATTCATGATTCATGATTCAATTCATGATTCATGATTCATGATTCAATTCATGATTCATGATTCATGATTCAATTCATGATTCATGATTCATGATTCAATTCATGATTCATGATTCAATTCATGATTCATGATTTAATTCATGATTCATGATTCGATTCATGATTCATGATTCAATTCATGATTCCTTATTCATGATTCATGATTCATGATTCGATTCATGATTCATGATTCAATTCATGATTCATGATTCGATTCATTATTCATGATTCATGATTCGATTCATGATTATTGATTCATGATTCAATTCATGATTCATGATTCAATTCATAAATCATGATTCATGATTCGATTCATGATTCATGATTCATGATTCAATTCATGATTCATGATTCATGATTCGATTCATGATTCATGATTAATGATTGAATTCATGATTCATGATTCAATTCATGATTCATGATTTATGATTCAATTCATGATTTATGATTCGATTCATGATTCATGATTCAATTCATTTTTCATTATTCATGATTCATGATTCGATTCATTATTCATGATTCATGATTCGATTCATGATTAATGATTCAATTCATGATTCATGATTCATGATTAATGATTCAATTCATGATTCATGATTCAATTCATTATTCATGATTCATGAATCATGATACGATTCATGATTCATGATGCATTATTCAATTCATGATTCATGATTCGATTCATGATTCATGATTCGATTATTCATGATTCATGATTCTGATTCGATTCATGATTCATGATTAATGATTCAATTCATGATTCATGATTCATGATTCGATTAAAGATTCATGATTCATGATTAAATTCATGATTCATGATTCATGATTCGATTCATGATTCATGATTCATGATTAATGATTCAATTCATGATTCATGATTCAAGATTCGATTCATGATTCATGATTCATAATTCGATTCATGATTCATGATTCGATTCATGATTCATGATTCGATTTATGATTCGATTTATGATTCATGATTCATAATTCATGATTCGATTCATGATTCATGATTCATGATTCGATTCATGATTCATGATTCATTATTCATGATTCATGATTCGATTCATGATTCATAATGCATGATTAATTATTCAATTCATGATTCATGATTCATGATTTGATTCATGATTCATGATTCATGATTGAATTCATGATTCATGATTCAATTCATGATTCATGATTTATGATTCAATTCATGATTTATGATTCGATTCATGATTCATGATTCAATTCATTTTTCATGATTCAATTCATGATACGATTCATGATTCATGATTAATTATTCAATTCATGATTCATGATACGATTCATGATTCATGATGCGATTCATTATTCATGATTCATGATTCGATTCATTATTCATGATTCATGATTTGATTCATGATTAATGATTCAATTCATGATTCATGATTCATGATTAATGATTCAATTCATGATTCATGATTCAATTCATTATTCATGATTCATGAATCATGATACGATTCATGATTCATGATGCATTATTCAATTCATGATTCATGATTCGATTCATGATTCATGATTCGATTCATGATTCATGATTAATGATTCAATTCATGATTCATGATTCATGATTCGATTAAAGATTCATGATTCATGATTAAATTCATGATTCATGATTCATGATTCGATTCATGATTCATGATTCACGATTAATGATTCAATTAATGATTCATGATTCAAGATTAGATTCATGATTCATGATTCATAATTCGATTCATGATTCATGATTCGATTCATGATTCATGATTCGATTTATGATTCGATTTATGATTCATGATTCATGATTCAATTCATGATTCATGATTCAATTCATAAATCATGATTCATGATTCGATTCATGATTCATGATTCATGATTCAATTCATGATTCATGATTCATGATTCGATTCATGATTCATGATTAATGATTGAATTCATGATTCATGATTCAATTCATGATTCATGATTTATGATTCAATTCATGATTTATGATTCGATTCATGATTCATGATTCAATTCATTTTTCATTATTCATGATTCATGATTCGATTCATTATTCATGATTCATGATTCGATTCATGATTAATGATTCAATTCATGATTCATGATTCATGATTAATGATTCAATTCATGATTCATGATTCAATTCATTATTCATGATTCATGAATCATGATACGATTCATGATTCATGATGCATTATTCAATTCATGATTCATGATTCGATTCATGATTCATGATTCGATTCATTATTCATGATTCATGATTCGATTCATGATTCATGATTAATGATTCAATTCATGATTCATGATTCATGATTCGATTAAAGATTCATGATTCATGATTAAATTCATGATTCATGATTCATGATTCGATTCATGATTCATGATTCATGATTAATGATTCAATTCATGATTCATGATTCAAGATTCGATTCATGATTCATGATTCATAATTCGATTCATGATTCATGATTCGATTCATGATTCATGATTCGATTTATGATTCGATTTATGATTCATGATTCATAATTCATGATTCGATTCATGATTCATGATTCATGATTCGATTCATGATTCATGATTCATTATTCATGATTCATGATTCGATTCATGATTCATAATGCATGATTAATTATTCAATTCATGATTCATGATTCATGATTTGATTCATGATTCATGATTCATGATTGAATTCATGATTCATGATTCAATTCATGATTCATGATTTATGATTCAATTCATGATTTATGATTCGATTCATGATTCATGATTCAATTCATTTTTCATGATTCAATTCATGATACGATTCATGATTCATGATTAATTATTCAATTCATGATTCATGATACGATTCATGATTCATGATGCGATTCATTATTCATGATTCATGATTCGATTCATTATTCATGATTCATGATTTGATTCATGATTAATGATTCAATTCATGATTCATGATTCATGATTAATGATTCAATTCATGATTCATGATTCAATTCATTATTCATGATTCATGAATCATGATACGATTCATGATTCATGATGCATTATTCAATTCATGATTCATGATTCGATTCATGATTCATGATTCGATTCATTATTCATGATTCATGATTCGATTCATGATTCATGATTAATGATTCAATTCATGATTCATGATTCATGATTCGATTAAAGATTCATGATTCATGATTAAATTCATGATTCATGATTCATGATTCGATTCATGATTCATGATTCACGATTAATGATTCAATTAATGATTCATGATTCAAGATTCGATTCATGATTCATGATTCATAATTCGATTCATGATTCATGATTCGATTCATGATTCATGATTCGATTTATGATTCGATTTATGATTCATGATTCATAATTCATGATTCGATTCATGATTCATGATTCATGATTCGATTCATGATTCATAATTCATTATTCATGATTTATAATTCGATTCATGATTCATGATTCAATTCATTATTCATGATTCAATTCATGATACGATTCATGATTCATGATTAATTATTCAATTCATGATTCATGATACGATTCATGATTCATGATGCGATTCATTATTCATGATTCATGATTCGATTCATTATTCATGATTCATGATTCGATTCATGATTAATGATTCAATTCATGATTCATGATTCAATTCATTATTAATGATTTTATTCATTATTCATGATTCATGATTCGATTCATTATTCATGATTCATGATTCGATTCATAAATCATGATTCGATTCATTATTCATGATTCAATTCATGATTCATGATTTAATTCATGATTCATGATTCGATTCATGTTTCATGATTCAATTTATGATTCCTTATTCATGATTCAATTCATGATTCATGATTCGATTCATGATTCATGATTAATGATTCAATTCATAAATCATGATTCATGATTCGATTCATGATTATTGATTCATGATTCAATTCATGATTCATGATTCATGATTCAATTCATAAATCATGATTCATGATTCGATTCATGATTCATGATTCGATTCATGATTCATGAATAATGATTCAATTCATGATTCATGATTCATGATTCGATTCATGATTCATGATTCATGATTGAATTCATGATTCATGATTCAATTCATGATTCATGATTTATGATTCAATTCATGATTTATGATTCGATTCATGATTCATGATTCAATTCATTATTCATGATTCAATTCATGATACGATTCATGATTCATGATTTATTATTCAATTCATGATTCATGATACGATTCATGATGCGATTCATTATTCATGATTCATGATTCGATTCATTATTCATGATTCATGATTCGATTCATGATTAATGATTCAATTCATGATTCATGATTAATGATTCAATTCATGATTCATGATTCAATTCATGATTCAAGATTCATGATTCGATTCATGATTCATAATTCATGATTCATGATTCAATTCATGATTCATGATTCATGATTTAATTCATGATTCATGATTTAATTCATGATTCATGATTCAATTCATGATTCATGATTTAATTCATGATTCATGATTCGATTCATGATTCATGATTCAATTCATGATTCATGATTTAATTCATGATTCAATTCATGATTCATGATTCGATTCATGATTCATGATTCAATTCATGATTCATGATTCTATTCATTATTCATGATTCATGATTCGATTCATGATTCATGATTAATGATTCAATTCATAAATCATGATTCATGATTCATGATTCAATTCATGATTCATGATTCATGATTCGATTCATGATTCATGATTGAATTCATGATTCATGATTTAATTCATGATTCATGAGTCATGATTCAATTCATGATTTATGATTCGATTCATGATTCATGATTCAATTCATTATTCATGATTCAATTCATGATACAATTCATGATTCATAATTAATTATTCAATTCATGATTCATGATTCGATTCATGATTCATGATGCGATTCATTATTCATGATTCATGATTCAATTCCGTATTTATGATTCGATTCATGATTCATGATTCAATTCATTATTCATGATTCAATTCATGATACGATTCATGATTCATGATTAATTATTCAATTCATGATTCATGATTCAATTCATGATTCATGATTCATGATTCAATTCATGATTCATGATTCGATTCATGATTCATAATTCATGATTCATGATTCAATTCATGATTCATGATTCATGATTCAATTCATGATTCATGATTCATGATTCAATTCATGATTCATGATTCAATTCATGATTCATGATTTAATTCATGATTCATGATTCGATTCATGATTCATGATTCAATTCATGATTCCTTATTCATGATTCATGATTCATGATTCGATTCATGATTCATGATTCAATTCATGATTCGATTCATTATTCATGATTCATGATTCGATTCATGATTATTGATTCATGATTCGATTCATGATTCATGATTCATGATTCAATTCTTGATTCATGATTCATGATTCGATTCATGATTCATGATTAATGATTGAATTCATGATTCATGATTCAATTCATGATTCATGATTAATGATTGAATTCATGATTCATGATTCAATTCATGATTCATGATTTATGATTCAATTCATGATTTATGATTCGATTCATGATTCATGATTCAATTCATTTTTCATTATTCATGATTCATGATTCGATTCATTATTCATGATTCATGATTCATGATTCGATTCATGATTAATGATTCAATTCATGATTCATGATTAATGATTCAATTCATGATTCATGATTCAATTCATTATTCATGATTCATGAATCATGATACGATTCATGATTCATGATGCATTATTCAATTCATGATTCATGATTCGATTCATGATTCATGATTCGATTCATTATTCATGATTCATGATTCGATTCATGATTCATGATTAATGATTCAATTCATGATTCATGATTCATGATTCGATTAAAGATTCATGATTCATGATTAAATTCATGATTCATGATTCATGATTCGATTCATGATTCATGATTCATGATTAATGATTCAATTCATGATTCATGATTCAAGATTCGATTCATGATTCATGATTCATAATTCGATTCATGATTCATGATTCGATTCATGATTCATGATTCATGATTCGATTCATGATTCATGATTCATTATTCATGATTCATGATTCGATTCATGATTCATAATGCATGATTAATTATTCAATTCATGATTCATGATTCATGATTCGATTCATGATTCATGATTCATGATTGAATTCATGATTCATGATTCAATTCATGATTCATAATTTATGATTCAATTCATGATTTATGATTCGATTCATGATTCATGATTCAATTCATTTTTCATGATTCAATTCATGATACGATTCATGATTCATGATTAATTATTCAATTCATGATTCATGATACGATTCATGATTCATGATGCGATTCATTATTCATGATTCATGATTCGATTCATTATTCATGATTCATGATTCGATTCATGATTAATGATTCAATTCATGATTCATGATTCATGATTAATGATTCAATTCATGATTCATGATTCAATTCATTATTCATGATTCATGAATCATGATACGATTCATGATTCATGATGCATTATTCAATTCATGATTCATGATTCGATTCATGATTCATGATTCGATTCATTATTCATGATTCATGATTCGATTCATGATTCATGATTAATGATTCAATTCATGATTCATGATTCATGATTCGATTAAAGATTCATGATTCATGATTAAATTCATGATTCATGATTCATGATTCGATTCATGATTCATGATTCATGATTAATGATTCAATTCATGATTCATGATTCAAGATTCGATTCATGATTCATGATTCATAATTCGATTCATGATTCATGATTCGATTCATGATTCATGATTCGATTTATGATTCGATTTATGCTTCATGTCTCATAATTCATGATTCGATTCATGATTCATGATTCATGATTCGATTCATGATTCATAATTCATTATTCATGATTTATAATTCGATTCATGATTCATGATTCAATTCATTATTCATGATTCAATTCATGATACGATTCATGATTCATGATTAATTATTCAATTCATGATTCATGATACGATTCATGATTCATGATGCGATTCATTATTCATGATTCATGATTCAATTCATGATTCATGATTCATGATTCGATTAAAGATTCATGATTCATGATTAAATTCATGATTTATGATTCATGATTCAATTCATGATTCATGATTCATGATTCGATTAAAGATTCATGATTCATGATTAAATTCATGATTTATGATTCATGATTCGATTCATGATTCATAATTCATGATTCGATTCATGATTCATGATTCATGATTCGATTTATGATTCGATTTATGATTCATGATTCGATTTATGATTCGATTTATGATTCATGATTCATAATTCATGATTCGATTCATGATTCATGATTCAATTCATGATTCATGATTCGATTCATGATTCATGATTCATGATTCATGATTCATGATTCGATTCATGATTCATGATTCAATTCATGATTCATGATATAATTCATGATTCATGATTAGATTCTTGATTCATGATTCAATTCATGATTCATGATTCGATTCATGATTCATAATTCAATTCATGATTCATGATTTAATTCATGATTCATGATTAGATTCTTGATTCATGATTCAATTCATGATTCCTTATTCATGATTCATGATTTAATTCATGATTGATGATTCGATTCATGATTCATGATTAAATTCATGATTCATGATTCGATTCATGATTCATGATTCGATTCATAAATCATGATTCGATTCATTATTCATGATTCAATTCATGATTCATGATTTAATTCATGATTCATGATTCGATTCTTGATTCATGATTCAATTCATGATTCCTTATTCATGATTCATGATTCAATTCATGATTGATGATTCGATTCATGATTCATGATTCGATTCATTATTCATGATTCATAATTCGATTAAATATTCATGATTCATGATTCAATTCATGATTCATGATTCATGATTCGATTCATGATTCATGATTCATGATTTAATTCATGAATCATGATTCATGATTCAATTCATGATTCATGATTCATGATTCATAATTCATGATTCATGATTCATGATTCGATTAAAGATTCATGACTCATGATTAAATTCATAATTCATGATTCGATTCATGATTCATGATTCATGATTCGATTCATGATTCATGATTCGATTCATGATTTATGATTCATGATTCGATTCATGATTCGATTCATGATTCATGATTCGATTCATGATTCATGATTCATGATTAATGATTCAATTCAAGATTTATGATTCATGATTCGATTCATGATTCATGATTCATAATTCGATTCATGATTCATGATTTGATTCATGATTCATGATTCGATTCATGATTCATGATTCGATTTATGATTCGATTTATGATTCATGATTCATAATTCATGATTCGATTCATGATTCATGATTCAATTCATGATTCATGATTCGATTCATGATTCATGATTCATGATTCATGATTCATGATTCATGATTCATGATTCGATTTATGATTCATGATTCAATTTATGATTTATGATTTAATTCATGATTCATGATTCGATTCTTGATTCATGATTCAATTCATGATTCCTTATTCATGATTGATGATTCAATTCATGATTGATGATTCGATTCATGATTCATGATTTAATTCATAAATCTTAAATCATGATTCGATTCATGATTCATGATTCATGATTAAATTCATGATTCATAATTCGATTCATGATTCATGATTCGATTCATAAATCATGATTCGATTCATTATTCATGATTCAATTCATGATTCATGATTTAATTCATGATTCATGATTCGATTCTTGATTCATGATTCAATTCATGATTCCTTATTCATGATTCATGATTCAATTCATGATTGATGATTCGATTCATGATTCATGATTTAATTCATGATTCGATTCATTATTCATGATTCATTATTCGATTAAAGATTCATTATTCGTGATTCAATTCATGATTCATGATTCATGATTCGATTCATGATTCATGATTTGATTCATGATTCATGATTCATGATTAATGATTCAATTCATGATTCTTGATTCATGATTCGATTCAAGGTTTATGATTCATAATTCGATTCATGATTCATGATTCAATTCATTATTCATGATTCATGAATCATGATACGATTCATGATTCATGATGCATTATTCAATTCATGATTCATGATTCGATTCATGATTCATGATTCGATTCATTATTCATGATTCATGATTCGATTCATGATTCATGATTAATGATTCAATTCATGATTCATGATTCATGATTCGATTAAAGATTCATGATTCATGATTAAATTCATGATTCATGATTCATGATTCGATTCATGATTCATGATTCATGATTAATGATTCAATTCATGATTCATGATTCAAGATTCGATTCATGATTCATGATTCATAATTCGATTCATGATTCATGATTCGATTCATGATTCATGATTCGATTTATGATTCGATTTATGATTCATGATTCATAATTCATGATTCGATTCATGATTCATGATTCATGATTCGATTCATGATTCATAATTCATTATTCATGATTTATAATTCGATTCATGATTCATGATTCAATTCATTATTCATGATTCAATTCATGATACGATTCATGATTCATGATTAATTATTCAATTCATGATTCATGATACGATTCATGATTCATGATGCGATTCATTATTCATGATTCATGATTCGATTCATTATTCATGATTCATGATTCGATTCATGATTAATGATTCAATTCATGATTCATGATTCATGATTAATGATTCAATTCATGATTCATGATTCAATTCATTATTAATGATTTTATTCATTATTCATGATTCATGATTCGATTCATTATTCATGATTCATGATTCGATTCATGATTCATGATTAATGATTCAATTCATGATTCATGATTCATGATTCGATTAAAGATTCATGATTCATGATTAAATTCATGATTTATGATTCATGATTCGATTCATGATTCATAATTCATGATTCGATTCATGATTCATGATTCATGATTAATGATTCAATTCATGATTCATGATTCATGATTCGATTTATGATTCGATTTATGATTCATGATTCGATTTATGATTCGATTTATGATTCATGATTCATAATTCATGATTCGATTCATGATTCATGATTCAATTCATGATTCATGATTCGATTCATGATTCATGATTCATGATTCATGATTCATGATTCGATTCATGATTCATGATTCAATTCATGATTCATGATTTAATTCATGATTCATGATTAGATTCTTGATTCATGATTCAATTCATGATTCATGATTCGATTCATGATTCATAATTCAATTCATGATTCATGATTTAATTCATGATTCATGATTAGATTCTTGATTCATGATTCAATTCATGATTCCTTATTCATGATTCATGATTTAATTCATGATTGATGATTCGATTCATGATTCATGATTAAATTCATGATTCATGATTCGATTCATGATTCATGATTCGATTCATAAATCATGATTCGATTCATTATTCATGATTCAATTCATGATTCATGATTTAATTCATGATTCATGATTCGATTCTTGATTCATGATTCAATTCATGATTCCTTATTCATGATTCATGATTCAATTCATGATTGATGATTCGATTCATGATTCATGATTCGATTCATTATTCATGATTCATAATTCGATTAAATATTCATGATTCATGATTCAATTCATGATTCATGATTAGATTCATGATTCATGATTCATGATTTAATTCATGAATCATGATTCATGATTCAATTCATGATTCATGATTCATGATTCGATTCATGATTCATGATTCATAATTCATGATTCATGATTCATGATTCGATTAAAGATTCATGACTCATTATTAAATTCATGATTCATGATTCGATTCATGATTCATGATTCATGATTCGATTCATGATTCATGATTCGATTCATGATTTATGATTCATGATTCGATTCATGATTCGATTCATGATTCATGATTCGATTCATGATTCATGATTCATGATTAATGATTCAATTCAAGATTTATGATTCATGATTCGATTCATGATTCATGATTCATAATTCGATTCATGATTCATGATTTGATTCATGATTCATGATTCGATTCATGATTCATGATTCGATTTATGATTCGATTTATGATTCATGATTCATAATTCATGATTCGATTCATGATTCATGATTCAATTCATGATTCATGATTCGATTCATGATTCATGATTCATGATTCATGATTCATGATTCGATTTATGATTCATGATTCAATTTATGATTTATGATTTAATTCATGATTCATGATTCGATTCTTGATTCATGATTCAATTCATGATTCCTTATTCATGATTGATGATTCAATTCATGATTGATGATTCGATTCATGATTCATGATTTAATTCATAAATCTTAAATCATGATTCGATTCATGATTCATGATTCATGATTAAATTCATGATTCATAATTCGATTCATGATTCATGATTCGATTCATAAATCATGATTCGATTCATTATTCATGATTCAATTCATGATTCATGATTTAATTCATGATTCATGATTCGATTCTTGATTCATGATTCAATTCATGATTCCTTATTCATGATTCATGATTCAATTCATGATTGATGATTCGATTCATGATTCATGATTTAATTCATGATTCGATTCATTATTCATGATTCATTATTCGATTAAAGATTCATTATTCGTGATTCAATTCATGATTCATGATTCATGATTCGATTCATGATTCATGATTTGATTCATGATTCATGATTCATGATTAATGATTCAATTCATGATTCTTGATTCATGATTCGATTCAAGGTTTATGATTCATAATTCGATTCATGATTCGATTCATGATTCATGATTCGATTTATGATTCATGATTCATAATTCATGATTCGAATCATGATTCAAGATTCATGATTCATGATTCAATTCATCATTCATGATTTGATTCATGATTCATGATTCATGATTCGATTCATGATTCATGATTCAATTCATGATTCATCATTTAATTCATGATTCATGATTCGATTCTTGATTCATGATTTAATTCATGATTCCTTATTCATGATTGATGATTCGATTCATGATTGATGATTCGATTCATGATTCATGATTCAATTCATGATTCATGATTCGATTCATGATTTATGATTAATGATTCAATTCATAAATCTTGATTTATGATTCGATTCATGATTCATGATTCATGATTAAATTCATGATTCATGATTCGATTCATGATTCATGATTCAATTCATGATTCATGATTCATTTCATGATTCATTTCATAATTCATGATTCATGATTCAAATCATTATTTAATTCATGATTCAATTCATGATTCATAATTCAATTCATAATTCATGATTCAATTCATGATTCATGATTCGATTCATGATTCATGATTCATGATTCATGATTCATGATTCATGATTCATGATTTAATTCATGATTCATGATTCATGATTCAATTTATGATTCATGATTCATGATTCAATTCATGATTTAATTCATGATTCAATTCATGATTTATGATTCATTATTCAATTCATGATTCATTTCGTGATTCAATTCATGATTTATGATTCAATTCATGATTCATGATTCAATTCATGATTCATGATTAATTTCATGATTCATGATTCAATTCATGATTCATTTCATGATTCATGATTTATTTCATGACTCATGATTTAATTCATGATTCATGATTTAATTCATGATTCATGATGCAATTTATGATTCATGATTTAATTCATGATTCAATTCATGATTCATGATTTAATTCATGATTCAAGATTCATGATTCGATTCATGATTCATAATTCATGATTCATGATTCAATTCATGATTCATGATTCAATTCATGATTCATGATTCGATTCATGATTCATGATTCAATTCATGATTCCTTATTCATGATTCATGATTCAATTCATGATTCATGATTCGATTCACGATTCATGATTCAATTCATGATTCATGATTCTATTCATTATTCATGATTCATGATTCAATTCATGATTCATGATTAATGATTCAATTCATAAATCATGATTCATGATTCATGATTCAATTCATGATTCATGATTCATGATTCGATTCATGATTCATGATTCATGATTGAATTCATGATTCATGATTTAATTCATGATTCATGATTCATGATTCAATTCATGATTTATGATTTGATTCATGATTCATGATTCAATTCATTATTCATGATTCAAATCGTGATACGATTCATGATTCATGATTAATTATTCAATTCATGATTCATGATTCGATTCATGATTCATGATTCAATTCATGATACGATTCATGATTCATGATTAATTATTCAATTCATGATTCATGATTCAATTCATGATTCATGATTCATGATTCAATTCGTGATTCATGATTCATAATTTATGATTCATGATTCAATTCATGATTCATGATTCATGATTCAATTCATGATTCATGATTCATGATTCAATTCATGATTCATGATTCATGATTCGATTCATGATTCATGATTCATGATTCAATTCATGATTCATGATTTAATTCATGATTCATGATTCGATTCATGATTCATGATTCATGATTCGATTCATGATTCATGATTCAATTCATGATTCATGATTTAATTCATGATTCATGATTCGATTCATGATTCATGATTCAATTCATGATTCCTTATTCATGATTCATGATTCAATTCATGATTCATGATTCGATTCATGATTCATGATTAATGATTCAATTCATAAATCATGATTCATGATTCGATTCATGATTATTGATTCATGATTCAATTCATGATTCATGATTCATGATTCAATTCATAAATCATGATTCATGATTCGATTCATGATTCATGATTCGATTCATGATTCATGATTAATGATTCAATTCATGATTCATGATTCATGATTCGATTCATGAATTATGATTCATGATTGAATTCATGATTCATTATTTAATTCATGATTCATGATTTATGATTCAATTCATGATTTATGATTCGATTCATGATTCATGATTCAATTCATTATTCATGATTCAATTCATGATACGATTCATGATTCATGATTAATTATTCAATTCATGATTCATGATACGATTCATGATTCATGATGCGATTCATTATTCATGATTCATGATTCGATTCATTATTCATGATTCATGATTCGATTCATGATTAATGATTCAATTCATGATTCATGATTAATGATTCAATTCATGATTCATGATTCAATTCATGATTCAAGATTCATGATTCGATTCATGATTCATAATTCATGATTCATGATTCAATTCATGATTCATGATTCATGATTTAATTCATGATTCATGATTCAATTCATGATTCATGATTCAATTCATGATTCATGATTTAATTCATGATTCATGATTTGATTCATGATTCATGATTCAATTCATGATTCATGATTTAATTCATGATTCAATTCATGATTCATGATTCGATTCATGATTCATGATTCAATTCATGATTCATGATTCTATTCATTATTCATGATTCATGATTCGATTCATGATTCATGATTAATGATTCAATTCATAAATCATGATTCATGATTCATGATTCAATTCATGATTCATGATTCGATTCATGATTCATGATTCATGATTGAATTCATGATTCATGATTTAATTCATGATTCATGATTTATGATTCAATTCATGATTTATGATTCGATTCATGATTCATGATTCAATTCATTATTCATGATTCAATTCATGATACAATTCATGATTCATGATTAATTATTCAATTCATGATTCATGATTCGATTCATGATTCATGATGCGATTCATTATTCATGATTCATGATTCGATTCATGATTATTGATTCATGATTCAATTCATGATTCATGATTCATGATTCAATTCATAAATCATGATTCATGATTCGATTCATGATTCATGATTCATGATTCAATTCATGATTCATGATTCATGATTCGATTAATGATTCATGATTAATGATTGAATTCATGATTCATGATTCAATTCATGATTCATGATTTATGATTCAATTCATGATTTATGATTCGATTCATGATTCATGATTCAATTCATTTTTCATTATTCATGATTCATGATTCGATTCATTATTCATGATTCATGATTCGATTCATGATTAATGATTCAATTCATGATTCATGATTCATGATTAATGATTCAATTCATGATTCATGATATAATTCATTATTCATGATTCATGAATCATGATACGATTCATGATTCATGATGCATTATTCAATTCATGATTCATGATTCGATTCATGATTCATGATTCGATTCATTATTCATGATTCATGATTCGATTCATGATTCATGATTAATGATTCAATTGATGATTCATGATTCATGATTCGATTAAAGATTCATGATTCATGATTAAATTCATGATTCATGATTAATGATTCAATTCATGATTCATGATTCAAGATTTGATTCATGATTCATGATTCATAATTCGATTCATGATTCATGATTCGATTCATGATTCATGATTCGATTTATGATTCGATTTATGATTCATGATTCATAATTCATGATTCGATTCATGATTCATGATTCATGATTCGATTCATGATTCATGATTCATTATTCATGATTCATGATTCGATTCATGATTCATAATGCATGATTAATTATTCAATTCATGATTCATGATTCATGATTCGATTCATGATTCATAATTCATGATTGAATTCATGATTCATGATTCAATTCATGATTCATGATTTATGATTCAATTCATGATTTATGATTCGATTCATGATTCATGATTCAATTCATTTTTCATGATTCAATTCATGATACGATTCATGATTCATGATTAATTATTCAATTCATGATTCATGATACGATTCATGATTCATGATGCGATTCATTATTCATGATTCATGATTCGATTCATTATTCATGATTCATGATTCGATTCATGATTAATGATTCAATTCATGATTCATGATTCATGATTAATGATTCAATTCATGATTCATGATTCAATTCATTATTCATGATTCATGAATCATGATACGATTCATGATTCATGATGCATTATTCAATTCATGATTCATGATTCGATTCATGATTCATGATTCGATTCATTATTCATGATTCATGATTCGATTCATGATTCATGATTAATGATTCAATTCATGATTCATGATTCGATTAAAGATTCATGATTCATGATTAAATTCATGATTCATGATTCATGATTCGATTCATGATTCATGATTCATGATTAATGATTCAATTCATGATTCATGATTCAAGATTCGATTCATGATTCATGATTCATAATTCGATTCATGATTCATGATTCGATTCATGATTCATGATTCGATTTATGATTCGATTTATGATTCATGATTCATAATTCATGATTCGATTCATGATTCATGATTCATGATTCGATTCATGATTCATAATTCATTATTCATGATTTATAATTCGATTCATGATTCATGATTCAATTCATTATTCATGATTCAATTCATGATACGATTCATGATTCATGATTAATTATTCAATTCATGATTCATGATACGATTCATGATTCATGATGCGATTCATTATTCATGATTCATGATTCGATTCATTATTCATGATTCATTATTCGATTCATGATTAATGATTCAATTCATGATTCATGATTCATGATTAATGATTCAATTCATGATTCATGATTCAATTCATTATTAATGATTTTATTCATTATTCATGATTCATGATTCGATTCATTATTCATGATTCATGATTCGATTCATGATTCATGATTAATGATTCAATTCATGATTCATGGTTCATGATTCGATTAAAGATTCATGATTCATGATTAAATTCATGATTTATGATTCATGATTCATAATTCATGATTCGATTCATGATTCATGATTCATGATTAATGATTCAATTCATGATTCATGATTCGATTTATGATTCGATTTATGATTCATGATTCGATTTATGATTCGATTTATGATTCATGATTCATAATTCATGATTCGATTCATGATTCATGATTCAATTCATGATTCATGATTCGATTCATGATTCATGATTCATGATTCATGATTCATGATTCGATTCATGATTCATGATTCAATTCATGATTCATGATTTAATTCATGATTCATGATTAGATTCTTGATTCATGATTCAATTCATGATTCATGATTCGATTCATGATTCATAATTCAATTCATGATTCATGATTTAATTCATGATTCATGATTAGATTCTTGATTCATGATTCAATTCATGATTCCTTATTCATGATTCATGATTTAATTCATGATTGATGATTCGATTCATGATTCATGATTAAATTCATGATTCATGATTCGATTCATGATTCATGATTCGATTCATAAATCATGATTCGATTCATTATTCATGATTCAATTCATGATTCATGATTTAATTCATGATTCATGATTCGATTCTTGATTCATGATTCAATTCATGATTCCTTATTCATGATTCATGATTCAATTCATGATTGATGATTCGATTCATGATTCATGATTCGATTCATTATTCATGATTCATAATTCGATTAAATATTCATGATTCATGATTCAATTCATGATTCATGATTCATGATTCGATTCATGATTCATGATTCATGATTTAATTCATGAATCATGATTCATGATTCAATTCATGATTCATGATTCATGATTCGATTCATGATTCATGATTCATAATTCATGATTCATGATTCATGATTCGATTAAAGATTCATGACTCATGATTAAATTCATGATTCATGATTCGATTCATGATTCATGATTCATGATTCGATTCATGATTCATGATTCGATTCATGATTTATGATTCATGATTCGATTCATGATTCGATTCATGATTCATGATTCGATTCATGATTCATGATTCATGATTAATGATTCAATTCAAGATTTATGATTCATGATTCGATTCATGATTCATGATTCATAATTCGATTCATGATTCATGATTTGATTCATGATTCATGATTCGATTCATGATTCATGATTCGATTTATGATTCGATTTATGATTCATGATTCATAATTCATGATTCGATTCATGATTCATGATTCAATTCATGATTCATGATTCGATTCATGATTCATGATTCATGATTCATGATTCATGATTCGATTTAGGATTCATGATTCAATTTATGATTTATGATTTAATTCATGATTCATGATTCGATTCTTGATTCATGATTCAATTCATGATTCCTTATTCATGATTGATGATTCAATTCATGATTGATGATTCGATTCATGATTCATGATTTAATTCATAAATCTTAAATCATGATTCGATTCATGATTCATGATTCATGATTAAATTCATGATTCATAATTCGATTCATGATTCATGATTCGATTCATAAATCATGATTCGATTCATTATTCATGATTCAATTCATGATTCATGATTTAATTCATGATTCATGATTCGATTCTTGATTCATGATTCAATTCATGATTCCTTATTCATGATTCATGATTCAATTCATGATTGATGATTCGATTCATGATTCATGATTTAATTCATGATTCGATTCATTATTCATGATTCATTATTCGATTAAAGATTCATTATTCGTGATTCAATTCATGATTCATGATTCATGATTCGATTCATGATTCATGATTTGATTCATGATTCATGATTCATGATTAATGATTCAATTCATGATTCTTGATTCATGATTCGATTCAAGGTTTATGATTCATAATTCGATTCATGATTCGATTCATGATTCATGATTCGATTTATGATTCATGATTCATAATTCATGATTCGAATCATGATTCAAGATTCATGATTCATGATTCAATTCATCATTCATGATTTGATTCATGATTCATGATTCATGATTCGATTCATGATTCATGATTCAATTCATGATTCATCATTTAATTCATGATTCATGATTCGATTCTTGATTCATGATTTAATTCATGATTCCTTATTCATGATTGATGATTCGATTCATGATTGATGATTCGATTCATGATTCATGATTCAATTCATGATTCATGATTCGATTCATGATTTATGATTAATGATTCAATTCATAAATCTTGATTTATGATTCGATTCATGATTCATGATTCATGATTAAATTCATGATTCATGATTCGATTCATGATTCATGATTCAATTCATGATTCATGATTCATTTCATGATTCATTTCATAATTCATGATTCATGATTCAAATCATTATTTAATTCATGATTCAATTCATGATTTATGATTCGATTCATGATTCATGATTCAATTCATTATTCATGATTCAATTCATGATACGATTCATGATTCATGATTAATTATTCAATTCATGATTCATGATACGATTCATGATGCGATTCATTATTCATGATTCATGATTCGATTCATTATTCATGATTCATGATTCGATTCATGATTAATGATTCAATTCATGATTCATGATTAATGATTCAATTCATGATTCATGATTCAATTCATGATTCAAGATTCATGATTCGATTCATGATTCATAATTCATGATTCATGATTCAATTCATGATTCATGATTCATGATTTAATTCATGATTCATGATTCAATTCATGATTCATGATTCATGATTTAATTCATGATTCATGATTCAATTCATGATTCATGATTCGATTAATGATTCATGATTCAATTCATGATTCATGATTCTATTCATTATTCATGATTCATGATTCGATTCATGATTCATGATTAATGATTCAATTCATAAATCATGATTCATGATTCATGATTCAATTCATGATTCATGATTCATGATTCGATTCATGATTCATGTTTGAATTCATGATTCATGATTTAATTCATGATTCATGATTCAATTCATGATTTATGATTCGATTCATGATTCATGATTCAATTCATTATTCATGATTCAATTCATGATACAATTCATGATTCATAATTAATTATTCAATTCATGATTCATGATTCGATTCATGATTCATGATGCGATTCATTATTCATGATTCATGATTCAATTCCGTATTTATGATTCGATTCATGATTCATGATTCAATTCATTATTCATGATTCAATTCATGATACAGTTCATGATTCATGATTAATTATTCAATTCATGATTCATGATTCAATTCATGATTCATGATTCATGATTCAATTCATGATTCATGATTCGATTCATGATTCATAATTCATGATTCATGATTCAATTCATGATTCATGATTCATGATTCAATTCATGATTCATGATTCAATTCATGATTCATGATTTAATTCATGATTCATGATTAGATTCATGATTCATGATTCAATTCATGATTCCTTATTCATGATTCATGATTCATGATTCGATTCATGATTCATGATTCAATTCATGATTCATGATTCGATTCATTATTCATGATTCATGATTCGATTCATGATTATTGATTCATGATTCAATTCATGATTCATGATTCATGATTCAATTCATAAATCATGATTCATGATTCGATTCATGATTCATGATTCATGATTCAATTCATGATTCATGATTCATGATTCGATTCATGATTCATGATTAATGATTGAATTCATGATTCATGATTCAATTCATGATTCATGATTTATGATTCAATTCATGATTTATGATTCGATTCATGATTCATGATTCAATTCATTTTTCATTATTCATGATTCATGATTCGATTCATTATTCATGATTCATGATTCGATTCATGATTAATGATTCAATTCATGATTCATGATTCATGATTAATGATTCAATTCATGATTCATGATTCAATTCATTATTCATGATTCATGAATCATGATACGATTCATGATTCATGATGCATTATTCAATTCATGATTCATGATTCGATTCATGATTCATGATTCGATTCATTATTCATGATTCATGATTCGATTCATGATTCATGATTAATGATTCAATTCATGATTCATGATTCATGATTCGATTAAAGATTCATGATTCATGATTAAATTCATGATTCATGATTCATGATTCGATTCATGATTCATGATTAATGATTCAATTCATGATTCATGATTCAAGATTCGATTCATGATTCATGATTCATAATTCGATTCATGATTCATGATTCGATTCATGATTCATGATTCGATTTATGATTCGATTTATGATTCATGATTCATAATTCATGATTCGATTCATGATTCATGATTCATGATTCGATTCATGATTCATGATTCATTATTCATGATTCATGATTCGATTCATGATTCATAATGCATGATTAATTATTCAATTCATGATTCATGATTCATGATTCGATTCATGATTCATGATTGAATTCATGATTCATGATTCAATTCATGATTCATGATTTATGATTCAATTCATGATTTATGATTCGATTCATGATTCATGATTCAATTCATTTTTCATGATTCAATTCATGATACGATTCATGATTCATGATTAATTATTCAATTCATGATTCATGATACGATTCATGATTCATGATGCGATTCATTATTCATGATTCATGATTCGATTCATTATTCATGATTCATGATTCGATTCATGATTAATGATTCAATTCATGATTCATGATTCATGATTAATGATTCAATTCATGATTCATGATTCAATTCATTATTCATGATTCATGAATCATGATACGATTCATGATTCATGATGCATTATTCAATTCATGATTCATGATTCGATTCATGATTCATGATTCGATTCATTATTCATGATTCATGATTCGATTCATGATTCATGATTATTGATTCAATTCATGATTCATGATTCATGATTCGATTATAGATTCATGATTCATGATTAAATTCATGATTCATGATTCATGATTCGATTCATGATTCATGATTCATGATTAATGATTCAATTCATGATTCATGATTCAAGATTCGATTCATGATTCATGATTCATAATTCGATTCATGATTCATGATTCGATTCATGATTCATGATTCGATTTATGATTCGATTTATGATTCATGATTCATAATTCATGATTCGATTCATGATTCATGATTCATGATTCGATTCATGATTTATAATTCATTATTCATGATTTATAATTCGATTCATGATTCATGATTCAATTCATTATTCATGATTCAATTCATGATACGATTCATGATTCATGATTAATTATTCAATTCATGATTCATGATACGATTCATGATTCATGATGCAATTCATTATTCATGATTCATGATTCGATTCATTATTCATGATTCATGATTCGATTCATGATTAATGATTCAATTCATGATTCATGATTAATGATTCAATTCATGATTCATGATTCAATTCATTATTAATGATTTTATTCATTATTCATGATTCATGATTCGATTCATTATTCATGATTCATGATTCGATTCATGATTCATGATTAATGATTCAATTCATGATTCATGATTCGATTAAAGATTCATGATTCATGATTAAATTCATGATTTATGATTCATGATTCGATTCATGATTCATAATTCATGATTCGATTCATGATTCATGATTCATGATTAATGATTCAATTCATGATTCATGATTCATGATTCGATTTATGATTCGATTTATGATTCATGATTCGATTTATGATTCGATTTATGATTCATGATTCATAATTCATGATTCGATTCATGATTCATGATTCAATTCATGATTCATGATTTAATTCATGATTCATGATTAGATTCTTGATTCATGATTCAATTCATGATTCATGATTCGATTCATGATTCATGATTCATGATTCATGATTCATGATTCGATTCATGATTCATGATTCAATTCATGATTCATGATTTAATTCATGATTCATGATTAGATTCTTGATTCATGATTCAATTCATGATTCATGATTCGATTCATGATTCATAATTCAATTCATGATTCATGATTTAATTCATGATTCATGATTAGATTCTTGATTCATGATTCAATTCATGATTCCTTATTCATGATTCATGATTTAATTCATGATTGATGATTCGATTCATGATTCATGATTAAATTCATGATTCATGATTCGATTCATGATTCATGATTCGATTCATAAATCATGATTCGATTCATTATTCATGATTCAATTCATGATTCATGATTTAATTCATGATTCATGATTCGATTCTTGATTCATGATTCAATTCATGATTCCTTATTCATGATTCATGATTCAATTCATGATTGATGATTCGATTCATGATTCATGATTCGATTCATTATTCATGATTCATGATTCGATTCATGATTCATGATTAATGATTCAATTCATGATTCATGATTCATGATTCGATTATAGATTCATGATTCATGATTAAATTCATGATTCATGATTCATGATTCGATTCATGATTCATGATTCATGATTAATGATTCAATTCATGATTCATGATTCAAGATTCGATTCATGATTCATGATTCATGATTCATAATTCGATTCATGATTCATGATTCGATTCATGATTCATGATTCGATTTATGATTCGATTTATGATTCATGATTCATAATTCATGATTCGATTCATGATTCATGATTCATGATTCGATTCATGATTCATAATTCATTATTCATGATTTATAATTCGATTCATGATTCATGATTCAATTCATTATTCATGATTCAATTCATGATACGATTCATGATTCATGATTAATTATTCAATTCATGATTCATGATACGATTCATGATTCATGATGCGATTCATTATTCATGATTCATGATTCGATTCATTATTCATGATTCATGATTCGATTCATGATTAATGATTCAATTCATGATTCATGATTCATGATTAATGATTCAATTCATGATTCATGATTCAATTCATTATTAATGATTTTATTCATTATTCATGATTCATGATTCGATTCATTATTCATGATTCATGATTCGATTCATGATTCATGATTAATGATTCAATTCATGATTCATGATTCATGATTCGATTAAAGATTCATGATTCATGATTAAATTCATGATTCATGATTCATGATTCGATTCATGATTCATAATTCATGATTCGATTCATGATTCATGATTCATGATTAATGATTCAATTCATGATTCATGATTCATGATTCGATTTATGATTCGATTTATGATTCATGATTCGATTTATGATTCATGATTCATAATTCATGATTCGATTCATGATTCATGATTCAATTCATGATTCATGATTCGATTCATGATTCATGATTCATGATTCATGATTCATGATTCGATTCATGATTCATGATTCAATTCATGATTCATGATTTAATTCATGATTCATGATTCATGATTCTTGATTCATGATTCAATTCATGATTCCTTATTCATGATTCATGATTTAATTCATGATTGATGATTCGATTCATGATTCATGATTTAATTCATGATTTATGATTCGATTCATTATTCATGATTGATGATTGATTCATGATTCATGATTAATGATTCAATTCATAAATCTTGATTCATGATTCGATTCATGATTCATGATTAAATTCATGATTCATGATTCGATTCATGATTCATGATTCGATTCATAAATCATGATTTGATTCATTATTCATGATTAAATTCATGATTCATGATTTAATTCATGATTCATAATTCGATTCTTGATTCATGATTCAATTCATGATTCCTTATTCATGATTCATGATTCAATTCATGATTGATGATTCGATTCATGATTCATGATTCGATTCATTATTCATGATTCATAATTCGATTAAATATTCATGATTCATGATTCAATTCATGATTCATGATTCATGATTCGATTCATGATTCATGATTCATGATTTAATTCATGAATCATGATTAATGATTCAATTCATGATTCATGATTCATGATTCGATTCATGATTCATGATTCATAATTCGATTCATGATTCATGATTCGATTTATGATTCATAATTCATGATTCGAATCATGATTCAAGATTCATGATTCATGATTCAATTCATGATTCATGATTCGATTCATGATTCATGATTAATGATTCAATTAATAAATCTTGATTCATGATTCGATTCATGATTCATGATTCGATTCATGATTCATGATTCATGATTAAATTCATGATTCATGATTCGATTCATGATTCATGATTCAATTCATTATTAATGATTTTATTCATTATTCATGATTCATGATTCGATTCATTATTCATGATTCATGATTCGATTCATGATTAATGATTCAATTCATGATTCATGATTCATGATTATTGATTCAATTCATGATTCATGATTCAATTCATTATTAATGATTTTATTCATTATTCATGATTCATGATTCGATTCATTATTCATGATTCATGATTCGATTAAAGATTCATGATTCATGATTAAATTCATGATTCATGATTCATGATTCGATTCATGATTCATAATTCATGATTCGATTCATGATTCATGATTCATGATTAATGATTCAATTCATGATTCATGATTCATGATTCGATTTATGATTCGATTTATGATTCATGATTCGATTTATGATTCGATTTATGATTCATGATTCATAATTCATGATTCGATTCATGATTCATGATTCAATTCATGATTCATGATTCGATTCATGATTCATGATTCATGATTCATGATTCATGATTCATGATTCGATTCATGATTCATGATTCAATTCATGATTCATGATTTAATTCATGATTCATGATTTAATTCATGATTCATGATTCGATTCATTATTCATGATTGATGATTGATTCATGATTCATGATTAATGATTTAATTCATAAATCTTGATTCATGATTCGATTTATGATTCATGATTAAATTCATGATTCATGATTCGATTCATGATTCATGATTCAATTCATAAATCATGATTTGATTCATTATTCATGATTCAATTCATGATTCATGATTTAATTCATGATTCATGATTCGATTCTTGATTCATGATTCAATTCATGATTCCTTATTCATGATTCATGATTCAATTCATGATTGATGATTCGATTCATGATTCATGATTCGATTCATTATTCATGATTCATAATTCGATTAAATATTCATGATTCATGATTCAATTCATGATTCATGATTCATGATTCGATTCATGATTCATGATTCATGATTTAATTCATGAATCATGATTAATGATTCAATTCATGATTCATGATTCATGATTCGATTCATGATTCATGATTCATAATTCGATTCATGATTCATGATTCGATATATGATTCATAATTCATGATTCGAATCATGATTCAAGATTCATGATTCATGATTCAATTCATGATTCAAGATTCGATTCATGATTCATGATTAATGATTCAATTCATAAATCTTGATTCATGATTCGATTCATGATTCATGATGAAATTCATGCTTCATGATTCGATTCATGATTTATGATTCAATTCATAAATCATGATTCGATTCATGATTCATGATTCATGATTGAATTCATGATTCATGATTCAATTCATGATTCATGATTCATTTCATGATTCATTTCATAATTCATGATTCATGATTCAAATCATGATTTAATTCATGATTCGATTCATGATTCATGATTTAATTCATGATTCATGATTAGATTCTTGATTCATGATTCAATTCATGATTCCTTATTCATGATTCATGATTTAATTCATGATTGATGATTCGATTCATGATTCATGATTTAATTCATGATTCATGATTCGATTCATTATTCATGATTGATGATTGATTCATGATTCATGATTAATGATTCAATTCATAAATCTTGATTCATGATTCGATTCATGATTCATGATTAAATTCATGATTCATGATTCGATTCATGATTCATGATTCGATTCATAAATCATGATTTGATTCATTATTCATGATTTAATTCATGATTCATGATTTAATTCATGATTCATAATTCGATTCTTGATTCATGATTCAATTCATGATTCCTTATTCATGATTCATGATTCAATTCATGATTGATGATTCGATTCATGATTCATGATTCGATTCATTATTCATGATTCATAATTCGATTAAATATTCATGATTCATGATTCAATTCATGATTCATGATTCATGATTTGATTCATGATTCATGATTCATGATTTAATTCATGAATCATGATTAATGATTCAATTCATGATTCATGATTCATGATTCGATTCATGATTCATGATTCATAATTCGATTTATGATTCATGATTCGATTTATGATTCATAATTCATGATTCGAATCATGATTCAAGATTCATGATTCATGATTCAATTCATGATTCATGATTCGATTCATGATTCATGATTAATGATTCAATTCATAAATATTGATTCATGATTCGATTCATGATTCATGATTCGATTCATGATTCATGATTCATGATTAAATTCATGATTCATGATTCGATTCATGATTCATGAATAATGATTAATGATTCAATTCATGATTCATGATTGAATTCATTATTAATGATTTTATTCATTATTCATGACTCATGATTCGATTCATTATTCATGATTCATGATTCGATTCATGATTCGTGATTAATGATTCAATTCATGATTCATGATTCATGATTCGATTAAAGATTCATTATTAATGATTTTATTAATTATTCATGATTCATGATTCGATTCATTATTCATGATTCATGATTCGATTCATGATTAATGATTCAATTCATGATTCATGATTCATGATTAATGATTCAATTCATGATTCATGATTCAATTCATTATTAATGATTTTATTCATTTGTCATGATTCATGATTCGATTCATTATTCATGATTCATGATTCGATTCATGATTCATGATTAATGATTCAATTCATGATTCATGATTCATGATTCGATTAAAGATTCATGATTCATGATTAAATTCATGATTCATGATTCATGATTCGATTCATGATTCATAATTCATGATTCGATTCATGATTCATGATTCATGATTAATGATTCAATTCATGATTCATGATTCATGATTCGATTTATGATTCGATTTATGATTCATGATTCGATTTATGATTCGATTTATGATTCATGATTCATAATTCATGATTCGATTCATGATTCATGATTCAATTCATGATTCATGATTCGATTCATGATTCATGATTCATGATTCATGATTCATGATTCGATTCATGATTCATGATTCAATTCATGATTCATGATTTAATTCATGATTCATGATTAGATTCTTGATTCATGATTCAATTCATGATTCCTTATTCATGATTCATGATTTAATTCATGATTTATGATTCGATTCATGATTCATGATTTAATTCATGATTCATGATTCGATTCATTATTCATGATTGATGATTGATTCATGATTCATGATTAATGATTCAATTCATAAATCTTGATTCATGATTCGATTTATGATTCATGATTAAATTCATGATTCATGATTCGATTCATGATTCATGATTCAATTCATAAATCATGATTTGATTCATTATTCATGATTCAATTCATGATTCCTTATTCATGATTCATGATTCAATTCATGATTGATGATTCGATTCATGATTCATGATTCGATTCATTATTCATGATTCATAATTCGATTAAATATTCATGATTCATGATTCAATTCATGATTCATGATTCATGATTTGATTCATGATTCATGATTCATGATTTAATTCATGAATCATGATTAATGATTCAATTCATGATTCATGATTCATGATTCGATTCATGATTCATGATTCATAATTCGATTTATGATTCATGATTCGATTTATGATTCATAATTCATGATTCGAATCATGATTCAAGATTCATGATTCATGATTCAATTCATGATTCATGATTCGATTCATGATTCATGATTAATGATTCAATTCATAAATATTGATTCATGATTCGATTCATGATTCATGATTCGATTCATGATTCATGATTCATGATTAAATTCATGATTCATGATTCGATTCATGATTCATGAATAATGATTAATGATTCAATTCATGATTCATGATTGAATTCATTATTAATGATTTTATTCATTATTCATGATTCATGATTCGATTCATTATTCATGATTCATGATTCGATTCATGATTCGTGATTAATGATTCAATTCATGATTCATGATTCATGATTCGATTAAAGATTCATTATTAATGATTTTATTAATTATTCATGATTCATGATTCGATTCATTATTCATGATTCATGATTCGATTCATGATTAATGATTCAATTCATGATTCATGATTCATGATTAATGATTCAATTCATGATTCATGATTCAATTCATTATTAATGATTTTATTCATTTGTCATGATTCATGATTCGATTCATTATTCATGATTCATGATTCGATTCATGATTCATGATTAATGATTCAATTCATGATTCATGATTCATGATTCGATTAAAGATTCATGATTCATGATTAAATTCATGATTCATGATTCATGATTCGATTCATGATTCATAATTCATGATTCGATTCATGATTCATGATTCATGATTAATGATTCAATTCATGATTCATGATTCATGATTCGATTTATGATTCGATTTATGATTCATGATTCGATTTATGATTCGATTTATGATTCATGATTCATAATTCATGATTCGATTCATGATTCATGATTCAATTCATGATTCATGATTCGATTCATGATTCATGATTCATGATTCATGATTCATGATTCGATTCATGATTCATGATTCAATTCATGATTCATGATTTAATTCATGATTCATGATTAGATTCTTGATTCATGATTCAATTCATGATTCCTTATTCATGATTCATGATTTAATTCATGATTTATGATTCGATTCATGATTCATGATTTAATTCATGATTCATGATTCGATTCATTATTCATGATTGATGATTGATTCATGATTCATGATTAATGATTCAATTCATAAATCTTGATTCATGATTCGATTTATGATTCATGATTAAATTCATGATTCATGATTCGATTCATGATTCATGATTCAATTCATAAATCATGATTTGATTCATTATTCATGATTCAATTCATGATTCATGATTTAATTCATGATTCATGATTCGATTCTTGATTCATGATTCAATTCATGATTCCTTATTCATGATTCATGATTCGATTCATTATTCATGATTCATAATTCGATTAAATATTCATGATTCATGATTCAATTCATGATTCATGATTCGATTCATGATTCATGATTCATGATTTAATTCATGAATCATGATTAATGATTCAATTCATGATTCATGATTCATGATTCGATTCATGATTCATGATTCATAATTCGATTCATGATTCATGATTCGATTTATGATTCATAATTCATGATTCGAATCATGATTCAAGATTCATGATTCATGATTCAATTCATGATTCATGATTCGATTCATGATTCATGATTAATGATTCAATTCATAAATCTTGATTCATGATTGGATTCATGATTCATGATGAAATTCATGATTCATGATTCGATTCATGATTTATGATTCAATTCATAAATCATGATTCGATTCATGATTCATGATTCTTGATTGAATTCATGATTCATGATTCAATTCATGATTCATGATTCATTTCATGATTCATTTCATAATTCATGATTCATGATTCAAATCATGATTTAATTCATGATTCAATTCATGATTCATAATTCAATTCATAATTCATGATTCAATTCATGATTCATGATTCGATTCATGATTCATGATTCATGATTCATGAATAATGATTCAATTCATGATTCATAATTCATGATTCGATTCATGATTCATGATTCGATTCATGATTCATGCTTCGATTCATGATTCATGATTCATGAATCATGATTCAATTCATGATTCATGATTCATGATTTAATTCATGATTTAAATCATGATTTATGATTCAATTCATGATTCATGATTCATAATTCAATTCATGATTCATGATTCAATTCATGATTCATAATTCATGATTCAATTCATGATTCATGATTCAATTCATGATTCATGATTTAATTCATGATTCATGATTCGATTCATGATTCATGATTCAATTCATGATTCCTTATTCATGATTCATGATTCAATTCATGATTCATGATTCGATTCATGATTCATGATTCAATTCATGATTCATGATTCTATTCATTATTTATGATTCGATTCATGATTCATGATTAATGATTCAATTCAAAAATCATGATTCATGATTCGATTCATGATACATGATTCATGATTCAGTTCATGATTCATGATTCGATTCATGATTCATGATTCATGATTCAATTCATGATTCATGATTCAATTCATGATTCATGATTCATGATTCAATTTATGATTTATGATTCGATTCATGATTCATGATTCAATTCATTATTCATGATTCAATTCATAATACGATTCATGATTCATGATTAATTATTCAATTCATGATTCATGATTTGATTCATGATGCGATTCATTATTCATGATTCATGATTCAATTCATGATTTATGATTCTATTCATGATTCATGATTTAATTCATTATTCATGATTCAATTGATGATACGATTCATGATTCATGATTAATTATTCAATTCATGATTCATAATTCGATTCATGATTCATGATGCGATTCATTATTCATGATTCATGATTCGATTCATTAATCATGATTCATGATTCGATTCATGATTCATGATTAATGATTCAATTCATGATTCATGATTAATGATTCAATTCATGATTCCTGATTCAATTCATTATTCATGATTCATAATTCATGATACGATTCATGATTCATGATTAATTATTCAATTCATGATTCATGATTCGATTCATGATTCATGATTCGATTCATTATTCATGATTCATGATTCGATTCCTTATTCATGATTCATGATTCGATTCATGATTTATGATTAATGATTCAATTCATGATTCATGATTCATGATTCGATTAAAGATTCATGATTCATGATTAAATTCATGATTCATGATTCGATTCATGATTTATGATTAATGATTCAATTCATGATTCATGATTCATGATTCGATTAAAGATTCATGATTCATGATTTAATTCATGATTCATGATGCAATTCATGATTCATGATTCAATTCATGATTCAATTCATGATTTATGATTCGATTCATGATTCATGATTCAATTCATGAGTCAAGATTCATGATTCAATTCATGATTCATGATTTGATTCATGATTCATAATTCATGATTCATGATTCAATTCATGATTCATGATTCATGATTCAATTCATGATTCATGATTCAATTCATGCTTCATGATTCATGATTCAATTCATGATTCCTTATTCATGATTCGATTCATGATTCATGATTCGATTCATGATTTATGATTCAATTCATGATTCATGATTTGATTCATTATTCATGATTCATGATTTGATTCATTATTCATTATTCATGATTTGATTCATGATTCATGATTAATGATTCAATTCATAAATCATGATTCATGATTCGCTTCATGATTCATGATTCATGATTCAATTCATGATTCATGATTCGATTCATGATTCATGATTCGTGATTCAATTCATGGATTATGATTCGATTCATGATTCATAATTCAATTTATGATTTATGATTCAATACATTATTCATGATTCATAATTTATGATTTGATTCATGATTCAAGATTCATGATTCATGATTCAATTCATGATTCGAGTCATGATTCATGATTCATGATTCGATTCATGATTCCTTATTCATGATTTATGATTCAATTCATGATTGATGATTCGATTCATGATTCATGATTTAATTCATGATTCATGATTCATGATTCGATTCATCATTCATGATTAATGATTCAATTCATAAATCTTGATTCATGATTCGATTCATGATTCATGATTTGATTCATAAATCATGATTCGATCCATGATTCATTATTCATAATTGAACTCATGATTCATGATTCGATTCATAAATCATGATTCGATCCATGATTCATGATTCAATTCATGATTCATGATTCAATTCATTATTCATGATTCATGATTCATGATTCACTATAAATGATTCAATTCATGATTCATAATTCAATTCATAATTCATGATTCGATTCATGATTCATGATTCATGATTCATGATTAATGATTTAATTCATGATTCATGATTCATGATTCGATTCATGATTCATTATACAATTCATGATTCATGATTCATGATTTAATTCATGATTTATGATTCAATTCATGATTCATGATTCATGATTCAATTCATATTTCATGATTAATTTTATGATTCATGATTCAATTCATGATTCATTTCATGATTCATGATTCATGATTCATGATTCATGATTAATGATTTAATTCATGATTCATGATTCATGATTCGATTCATGATTCATTATACAATTCATGATTCATGATTCATGATTTAATTCATGATTTATGATTCAATTCATGATTCATGATTCATGATTCAATTCATATTTCATGATTAATTTTATGATTCATGATTCAATTCATGATTCATTTCATGATTCATGATTCATTTCATGATTCATGATTTAATTCATGATTCTCGATTCATGATTTAATTCATGATTCATGATGCAATTCATGATTCATGATTCAATTCATGATTAAATTAATGATTTATGATTCGATTCATGATTCATGATTCAATTCATGATTCAAGATTCATGATTCAATTCATGATTCATGATTTGATTCATGATTCATAATTCATGATTCATGATTCAATTCAGGATTCATTAATCATGATTCAATTCATGATTCATGATTCAATTCATGATTCCATTCAGGATTCATGATTCATGATTCAATTCATGATTCCTTATTCATGATTCGATTCATGATTCATGATTCGATTCATGATTCATGATTCGATTCATGATTCATGATTCAATTCATGATTCATGATTTGATTCATTATTCATTATTCATGATTCATGATTCATGATTCGATTCATGATTCATGATTCATTATAAATGATTCAATTCATGATTCATAATTCAATTCATAATTCATGATTCGATTCATGATTCATGATTCGATTCATGATTCATGATTCATGATTCATGATTCATGATTAATTTCATGATTCATGATTCATGATTCGATTCATGATTCATGATTCAACTCATGATTCATGATTCATGATTCATGATTCAATTCATGATTCATGATTAATTTCATGATTCATGATTCAATTCATGATTCATTTCATGATTCATGATTCATTTCATGATTCATGATTTAATTCATGATTCTCGATTCATGATTTAATTCATGATTCATGATGCAATTCATGATTCATGATTCAATTCATGATTTATGATTCGATTCATGATTCATGATTCAATTCATGAGTCAAGATTCATGATTCAATTCATGATTCATGATTTGATTAATGATTCATAATTCATGATTCATGATTCAATTCATGATTCATGATTCATGATTCAATTCATGATTCATGATTCAATTCATGCTTCATGATTCATGATTCAATTCATGATTCCTTATTCATGATTCGATTCATGATTCATGATTCTATTCATGATTCATGATTTAATTCATGATTCATGATTCATGATTCGATTCATCATTCATGATTAATGATTCAATTCATAAATCTTGATTCATGATTCGATTCATGATTCATGATTTGATTCATAAATCATGATTCGATCCATGATTCATTATTCATAATTGAACTCATGATTCATGATTCGATTCATAAATCATGATTCGATCCATGATTCATGATTCAATTCATGATTCATGATTCAATTCATTATTCATGATTCATGATTCATGATTCACTATAAATGATTCAATTCATGATTCATAATTCAATTCATAATTCATGATTCGATTCATGATTCATGATTCATGATTCATGATTAATGATTTAATTCATGATTCATGATTCATGATTCGATTCATGATTCATTATACAATTCATGATTCATGATTCATGATTTAATTCATGATTTATGATTCAATTCATGATTCATGATTCATGATTCAATTCATATTTCATGATTAATTTTATGATTCATGATTCAATTCATGATTCATTTCATGATTCATGATTCATGATTCATGATTCATGATTAATGATTTAATTCATGATTCATGATTCATGATTCGATTCATGATTCATTATACAATTCATGATTCATGATTCATGATTTAATTCATGATTTATGATTCAATTCATGATTCATGATTCATGATTCAATTCATATTTCATGATTAATTTTATGATTCATGATTCAATTCATGATTCATTTCATGATTCATGATTCATTTCATGATTCATGATTTAATTCATGATTCTCGATTCATGATTTAATTCATGATTCATGATGCAATTCATGATTCATGATTCAATTCATGATTAAATTAATGATTTATGATTCGATTCATGATTCATGATTCAATTCATGATTCAAGATTCATGATTCAATTCATGATTCATGATTTGATTCATGATTCATAATTCATGATTCATGATTCAATTCAGGATTCATTAATCATGATTCAATTCATGATTCATGATTCAATTCATGATTCCATTCAGGATTCATGATTCATGATTCAATTCATGATTCCTTATTCATGATTCGATTCATGATTCATGATTCGATTCATGATTCATGATTCAATTCATGATTCATGATTTGATTCATTATTCATTATTCATGATTCATGATTCATGATTCGATTCATGATTCATGATTCATTATAAATGATTCAATTCATGATTCATAATTCAATTCATAATTCATGATTCGATTCATGATTCATGATTCGATTCATGATTCATGATTCATGATTCATGATTCATGATTAATTTCATGATTCATGATTCATGATTCGATTCATGATTCATGATTCAACTCATGATTCATGATTCATGATTCATGATTCAATTCATGATTCATGATTAATTTCATGATTCATGATTCAATTCATGATTCATTTCATGATTCATGATTCATTTCATGATTCATGATTTAATTCATGATTCTCGATTCATGATTTAATTCATGATTCATGATGCAATTCATGATTCATGATTCAATTCATGATTCAATTCATGATTTATGATTCGATTCATGATTCATGATTCAATTCATGAGTCAAGATTCATGATTCAATTCATGATTCATGATTTGATTAATGATTCATAATTCATGATTCATGATTCAATTCATGATTCATGATTCATGATTCAATTCATGATTCATGATTCAATTCATGCTTCATGATTCATGATTCAATTCATGATTCCTTATTCATGATTCGATTCATGATTCATGATTCTATTCATGATTTATGATTCAATTCATGATTCATGATTTGATTCATTATTCATTATTCATGATTCGATTCATGATTCATGATTAATGATTCAATTCATAAATCATGATTCATGATTCGATTCATGATTCATGATTCAATTCATGATTCATGATTCGTGATTCAATTCATGGATTATGATTCGATTCATGATTCAATTCATAAATCATGATTCATGATTCGATTCATGATTCATGATTCATGATTCAATTCATGATTCATGATTCGATTCATGATTCATGATTCGTGATTCAATTCATGGATTATGATTCGATTCATTATTCATGATTCAATTTATGATTTATAATTCAATACATTATTCATGATTCATGATTCATGATTCGATTCATGATTCATGATTCAATTCATGATTCCTTATTCATGATTCATGATTCAATTCATGATTGATGATTCGATTCATGATTCATAATTTAATTCATGATTCATGATTCGATTCATTATTCATGATTCATGATTGATTCATGATTCATGATTAATGATTCAATTCATAAATCTTGATTCATGATTAAATTCATGATTCATGATTCGATTCATGATTCATGATTAATGATTCAATTCATAAATCTTGATTCATGATTCATGATTCATGATTAAATTCATGATTCATGATTCGATTCATGATTCATGATTAATGATTCAATTCAAAAAACCTTGATTCATGATTCGATTCATGATTCATGATTCATGATGAAATTCATGATTCATGATTCGATTCATGATTCATGATTCGATTCATAAATCATTATTCGATTCATGATTCATGATTCATGATTGAATTCATGATTCATGATTGAATTCATGATTCATGATTCAATTCATGATTCATGATTCATTTCATGATTCATTTCATAATTCATGATTCATGATTCAAATCAAGATTTAAATCATGATTCAATTCATGATTCATGATTCATGATTCATTATTCAATTCATGATTCATGATTTAATTCATGATTTATGATTCAATTCATGATTCATGATTCATGATTCAATTCATGATTCATGATTAATTTCATGATTCATGATTCAATTCATGATTCATTTCATGATTCATGATTCATTTCATGATTCATGATTTAATTCATGATTCTCGATTCATGATTTAATTCATGATTCATGATGCAATTCATGATTCATGATTCAATTCATGATTCAATTCATGATTTATGATTCGATTCATGATTCATGATTCAATTCATGATTCAAGATTCATGATTCAATTCATGATTCATGATTTGATTCATGATTCATAATTCATGATTCATGATTCAATTCAGGATTCATGATTTGATTAATGATTCATAATTCATGATTCATGATTCAATTCATGATTCATGATTTGATTCATGATTCATAATTCATGATTCATGATTCAATTCAGGATTCATTAATCATGATTCAATTCATGATTCATGATTCAATTCATGATTCCATTCAGGATTCATGATTCATGATTCAATTCATGATTCCTTATTCATGATTCGATTCATGATTCATGATTCGATTCATGATTCATGATTCAATTCATGATTCATGATTTGATTCATGATTCATTATTCATGATTCATGATTCATGATTCGATTCATGATTCATGATTCATTATAAATGATTCAATTCATGATTCATAATTCAATTCATAATTCATGATTCGATTCATGATTCATGATTCGATTCATGATTCATGATTCATGATTCATGATTCATGATTAATTTCATGATTCATGATTCATGATTCGATTCATGATTCATGATTCAACTCATGATTCATGATTCATGATTCATGATTCAATTCATGATTCATGATTAATTTCATGATTCATGATTCAATTCATGATTCATTTCATGATTCATGATTCATTTCATGATTCTTGATTTAATTCATGATTCTCGATTCATGATTTAATTCATGATTCATGATGCAATTCATGATTCATGATTCAATTCATGATTCAATTCATGATTTATGATTCGATTCATGATTCATGATTCAATTCATGAGTCAAGATTCATGATTCAATTCATGATTCATGATTTGATTAATGATTCATAATTCATGATTCATGATTCAATTCATGATTCATGATTCATGATTCAATTCATGATTCATGATTCAATTCATGCTTCATGATTCATGATTCAATTCATGATTCCTTATTCATGATTCGATTCATGATTCATGATTCGATTCATGATTTATGATTCAATTCATGATTCATGATTTGATTCATTATTCATTATTCATGATTCGATTCATGATTCATGATTAATGATTCAATTCATAAATCATGATTCATGATTCGATTCATGATTCATGATTCAATTCATGATTCATGATTCGTGATTCAATTCATGGATTATGATTCGATTCATGATTCAATTCATAAATCATGATTCATGATTCGATTCATGATTCATGATTCATGATTCAATTCATGATTCATGATTCGATTCATGATTCATGATTCGTGATTCAATTCATGGATTATGATTCGATTCATTATTCATGATTCAATTTATGATTTATGATTCAATACATTATTCATGATTCATGATTCATGATTCGATTCATGATTCATGATTCAATTCATGATTCCTTATTCATGATTCATGATTCAATTCATGATTGATGATTCGATTCATGATTCATAATTTAATTCATGATTCATGATTCGATTCATTATTCATTATTCATGATTGATTCATGATTCATGATTAATGATTCAATTCATAAATCTTGATTCATGATTAAATTCATGATTCATGATTCGATTCATGATTCATGATTAATGATTCAATTCATAAATCTTGATTCATGATTCGATTCATGATTCATGATTCATGATGAAATTCATGATTCATGATTCGATTCATGATTCATGATTCGATTCATAAATCATTATTCGATTCATGATTCATGATTCATGATTGAATTCATGATTCATGATTGAATTCATGATTCATGATTCAATTCATGATTCATGATTCATTTCATGATTCATTTCATAATTCATGATTCATGATTCAAATCAAGATTTAAATCATGATTCAATTCATGATTCATGATTCATGATTCATTATTCAATTCATGATTCATGATTTAATTCATGATTTATGATTCAATTCATGATTCATGATTCATGATTCAATTCATGATTCATGATTAATTTCATGATTCATGATTCAATTCATGATTCATTTCATGATTCATGATTCATTTCATGATTCATGATTTAATTCATGATTCTCGATTCATGATTTAATTCATGATTCATGATGCAATTCATGATTCATGATTCAATTCATGATTCAATTCATGATTTATGATTCGATTCATGATTCATGATTCAATTCATGATTCAAGATTCATGATTCAATTCATGATTCATGATTTGATTCATGATTCATAATTCATGATTCATGATTCAATTCAGGATTCATGATTTGATTAATGATTCATAATTCATGATTCATGATTCAATTCATGATTCATGATTCAATTCATGCTTCATGATTCATGATTCAATTCATGATTCCTTATTCATGATTCGATTCATGATTCATGATTCGATTCATGATTCATGATTCAATTCATGATTCATGATTTGATTCATTATTCATTATTCATGATTCATGATTTGATTCATGATTCATGATTCATTATAAATGATTCAATTCATGATTCATAATTCAATTCATAATTCATGATTCGATTCATGATTCATGATTCGATTCATGATTCATGATTCATGATTCATGATTCATTATTCATGATTAATTTCATGATTCGATTCACGATTCATGATTCAATTCATGATTCATGATTCATGATTCATGATTCAATTCATGATTCATGATTAATTTCATGATTCATGATTCAATTCATGATTCATTTCATGATTCATGATTCATTTCATGATTCATGATTTAATTCATGATTCTCGATTCATGATTTAATTCATGATGCAATTCATGATTCATGATTCAATTCATGATTCAATTCATGATTTATGATTCGATTCATGATTCATGATTCAATTTATGAGTCAAGATTCATGATTCAATTTATGATTCATGATTTGATTAATGATTCATAATTCATGATTCATGATTCAATTCATGATTCATGATTCATGATTCAATTCATGATTCATGATTCAATTCATGCTTCATGATTCATGATTCAATTCATGATTCCTTATTCATGATTCGATTCATGATTCATGATTCGATTCATGATTTATGATTCAATTCATGATTCATGATTTGATTCATTATTCATTATTCATGATTCGATTCATGATTCATGATTAATGATTCAATTCATAAATCATGATTCATGATTCGATTCATGATTCATGATTCATGATTCAATTCATGATTCATGATTCGATTCATGATTCATGATTCGTGATTCAATTCATGGATTATGATTCGATTCATGATTCATGATTCAATTTATGATTTATGATTCAATACATTATTCATGATTCATGATTCATGATTCGATTCATGATTAATGATTCAATTCATGATTCCTTATTCATGATTCATGATTCAATTCATGATTGATGATTCGATTCATGATTCATAATTTAATTCATGATTCATGATTCGATTCATTATTCATGATTCATGATTGATTCATGATTCATGATTAATGATTCAATTCATAAATCTTGATTCATGATTAAATTCATGATTCATGATTCGATTCATGATTCATGATTAATGATTCAATTCATAAATCTTGATTCATGATTCATGATTGATGATTAAATTCATGATTCATGATTCGATTCATGATTCATGATTAATGATTCAATTCATAAATCTTGATTCATGATTCGATTCATGATTCATGATTCATGATGAAATTCATGATTCATGATGAAATTCATGATTCATGATTCGATTCATGATTCATGATTCGATTCATAAATCATGATTCGATTCATGATTCATGATTCATGATTGAATTCATGATTCAAGATTGAATTCATGATTCATGATTCAATTCATGATTCATGATTCATTTCATGATTCATTTCATAATTCATGATTCATGATTCAAATCAAGATTTAAATCATGATTCAATTCATGATTCATGATTCATGATTCATTATTCAATTCATGATTCATGATTTAATTCATGATTTATGATTCAATTCATGATTCATGATTCACGATTCAATTCATGATTCATGATTAATTTCATGATTCATGATTCAATTCATGATTCATTTCATTATTCATGATTCATTTCATGATTCATGATTTAATTCATGATTCTCGATTCATGATTTAATTCATGATTCATGATGCAATTCATGATTCATGATTCAATTCATGATTCAAGATTCATGATTCAATTCATGATTCATGATTTGATTCATGATTCATAATTCATGATTCATGATTCAATTCAGGATTCATGATTCATGATTCAATTCATGATTCATGATTCAATTCATGCTTCATGATTCATGATTCAATTCATGATTCCTTATTCATGATTCGATTCATGATTCATGATTCGATTCATGATTCATGATTTGATTCATTATTCATTATTCATGATTCATGATTCATGATTTGATTTATGATTCATGATTCATGATGAAATTCATGATTCATGATTCGATTCATGATTCATGATTCGATTCATAAATCATGATTCGATTCATGATTCATGATTCATGATTGAATTCATGATTCATTTCATAATTCATGATTCATGATTCAAATCAAGATTTAAATCATGATTCAATTCATGATTCATGATTCATGATTCATTATTCAATTCATGATTCATGATTTAATTCATGATTTATGATTCAATTCATGATTCATGATTAATTTCATGATTCATGATTCAATTCATGATTCATTTCATGATTCATGATTCATTTCATGATTCATGATTCAATTCATGACTCAATTCATGATTTATGATTCGATTCATGATTCATGATTCAATTCATGATTCAAGATTCATGATTCAATTCATGATTCATGATTTGATTCATGATTCATAATTCATGATTTATGATTCAATTCAGGATTCATGATTCATGATTCAATTCATGATTCATGATTCAATTCATGCTTCATGATTCATGATTCAATTCATGATTCCTTATTCATGATTCGATTCATGATTCATGATTCGATTCATGATTCATGATTCAATTCATGATTCATGATTTGATTCATTATTCATTATTCATGATTCATGATTCGATTCATGATTCATGATTCATTATAAATGATTCAATTCATGATTCATAATTCAATTCATAATTCATGATTCGATTCATGATTCATGATTCGATTCATGATTCATGATTCATGATTCATGATTCATTATTCATGATTAATTTCATGATTCGATTCATGATTCATGATTCAATTCATGATTCATTATTCATTATTCATGATTCGATTCATGATTCATGATTAATGCTTCAATTCATAAATCATGATTCATGATTCGATTCATGATTCATGATTCATGATTCAATTCATGATTCATGATTCGATTCATGATTCATGATTCGTGATTCAATTCATGGATTATGATTCGATTCATGATTCATGATTCAATTTATGATTTATGATTCAATACATTATTCATGATTCATGATTCATGATTCGATTCATGATTCATGATTCAATTCATGATTGATTATTCATGATTCATGATTCAATTCATGATTGATGATTCGATTCATGATTCATAATTTAATTCATGATTCATGATTCGATTCATTATTCATGATTCATGATTGATTCATGATTCATGATTAATGATTCAATTCATAAATCTTGATTCATGATTAAATTCATGATTCATGATTCGATTCATGATTCATAATTCGATTTATGATTCATGATTAATTTTTCAATTCATGATTCATAATTCGATTCATGATTCATGATGCAATTCATTATTCATGATTCATGATTCGATTCATTATTCATGATTCATGATTCGATTCATGATTCATGATTAATGATTCAATTCATGATTCATGATTAATGATTCAATTCATGATTCCTGATTCAATTCATTATTCATGATTCATAATTCATGATACGATTCATGATTCATGATTAATTATTCAATTCATGATTCATGATTCGATTCATGATTCATGAATCGATTCATTATTCATGATTCATGATTCGATTCCTTATTCATGATTCATGATTTGATTCATGATTTATGATTAATGATTCAATTCATGATTCATGATTCATGATTCGATTAAAGATTCATGATTCATGATTAAATTCATGATTCATGATTCGATTCTTGATTCATGATTCACGATTAATGATTCAATTCATGATTCATGATTCATGATTCAATTCATGATTCATGATTCGATTCATGATTCATGATTCGATTTATGATTCATGATTCATGATTCATAATTTATGATTCGATTCATGATTCAAGATTCATGATTCATGATTCAATTCATGATTCGAGTCATGATTCATGATTCATAATTTATGATTCGATTCATGATTCAAGATTCATGATTCATGATTCAATTCATGATTCGAGTCATGATTCATGATTCATGATTCATGATTCGATTCATGATTCCTTATTCATGATTCATGATTCAATTCATGATTGATGATTCGATTCATGATTCATGATTTAATTCATGATTCATGATTCATGATTCGATTCATCATTCATGATTAATGATTCAATTCATAAATCTTGATTCATGATTCGATTCATGATTCATGATTCGATTCATAAATCATGATTCGATCCATGATTCAATTCATGATTTATGATTCGATTCATGATTCATGATTCAATTCATGATTCATGATTTGATTCATGATTCATAATTCATGATTCATGATTCAATTCAGGATTCATGATTCATGATTCAATTCATGATTCCTTATTCATGATTCGATTCATGATTCATGATTCGATTCATGATTCATGATTCAATTCATGATTCATGATTTGATTCATTATTCATTATTCATGATTCATGATTCATGATTCGATTCATGATTCATGATTCATTATAAATGATTCAATTCATGATTCATAATTCAATTCATAATTCATGATTCGATTCATGATTCATGATTCGATTCATGATTCATGATTCATGATTCATGATTCATGATTAATTTCATGATTCGATTCATGATTCATGATTCAATTCATGATTCATTAATCATGATTCATTATTCAATTCATGATTCATGATTTAATTCATGATTTATGATTCAATTCATGATTCATGATTCATGATTCAATTCATGATTCATGATTAATTTCATGATTCATGATTCAATTCATGATTCATTTCATGATTCATGATTCATTTCATGATTCATGATTTAATTCATGATTCTCGATTCATGATTTAATTCATGATTCATGATGCAATTCATGATTCATGATTCAATTCATGATTCAATTCATGATTTATGATTCGATTCATGATTCATGATTCAATTCATGAGTCAAGATTCATGATTCAATTCATGATTCATGATTTGATTCATGATTCATAATTCATGATTCATGATTCAATTCATGATTCATGATTCATGATTCAATTCATGATTCATGATTCATGATTAATGATTCAATTCATAAATCTTGATTCATGATTCGATTCATGATTCATGATTCATGATTAAATTCATGATTCATGATTCGATTAATGATTCATGATTAATGATTCAATTCATAAATCTTGATTCATGATTCGATTCATGATTCATGATTCATGATGAAATTCATGATTCATGATTCGATTCATGATTCATGATTCGATTCATAAATCATGATTCGATTCATGATTCATGATTCATGATTGAATTCATGATTCATGATTGAATTCATGATTCATGATTCAATTCATGATTCATGATTCATTTCATGATACATTTCATAATTCATGATTCATGATTCAAATCATGATTTAATTCATGATTCAATTCATGATTCATGATTCATGATTCATTATTCAATTCATGATTCATGATTCATGATTTAATTCATGATTTATGATTCAATTCATGATTCATGATTCATGATTCAATTCATGATTCATTTCATGATTCATGATTCATTTCATGATTCATGATTTAATTCATGATTCATGATTCATGATTTAATTCATGATTCATGATGCAATTCATGATTCATGATTCAATTCATGATTCAATTCATGATTTATGATTCGATTCATGATTCAATTCATGATTCAAGATTCATGATTCAATTCATGATTCATGATTTGATTCATGATTCATAATTCATGATTCATGATTCAATTCATGATTCATGATTCATGATTCAATTCATGATTCATGATTAAATTCATGCTTCATGATTTATGATTCAATTCATGATTCATGATTCAATTTATGATTCATGATTTAATTCATGATTCATGATTTGATTCATGATTCATGATTCAATTCATGATTTCTTATTCATGATTCAATTCATGATTCATGATTCGATTCATAATTCATGATTCAATTCATGATTCATGATTTGATTCATTATTCATGATTCGATTCATGATTCATGATTCATGATTAATGATTCAATTCATAAATCATGATTCATGATTTGATTCATGATTCATGATTCAATTCATGATTCATGATTCGATTCATGAATCATGATTCATGATTCAATACATGGATTATGATTCGATTCATTATTCATGATTTATGATTCATGATTCGATTCATGATTCATAATTCAATTCATGATTCCTTATTCATGATTCATGATTCAATTCATGATTCATGATTCGATTCATGAATCATGATTCATGATTCAATTCATGGATTATGATTCGATTCATTATTCATGATTCATGATTCATCATTCGATTCATGATTCATAATTCAATTCATGATTCCTTATTCATGATTCATGATTCAATTCATGATTCATGATTCGATTCATTATTTATGATTCATGATTGATTCATGATTCATGATTAATGATTCAATTCATAAATCTTGATTCATGATTCGATTCATGATTCATGATTCATGATTAAATTCATGATTCATGATTCGATTCATGATTCATGATTCGATTCATAAATCATGATTCGATTCATTATTCATGATTCAATTCATGATTCATGATTTAATTCATGATTCATGATTCGATTCTTGATTCATGATTCAATTCATGATTCCTTATTCATGATTCATGATTCAATTCATGATTGATGATTTGATTCATGATTCATGATTTAATTCATGATTCATGATTCGATTCATTATTCATGATTCATGATTCGATTAAAGATTCATGATTCATGATTCAATTCATGATTCATGATTCATGATTCAATTCATGATTCATGATTCATGATTCGATTCATGAATCATGATTAATGATTCAATTCATGATTCATGATTCATGATTCGATTCATGATTCATGATTCATAATTCGATTCATGATTCATGATTCGATTCATGATTCATGATTCGATTTATGATTCATGATTCATAATTCATGATTCGAATCATGATTCAAGATTCATGATTCATGATTCAATTCATGATTCATGATTCAATTCATGATTCATGATTCATGATTCGATTCATGATTCATGATTTAATTCATGATTCATGATTCGATTCATGATTCATGATTAATGATTCAATTCATAAATCTTGATTCATGATTCGATTCATGATTCATGATTAATGATTCAATTCATAAATCTTGATTCATGATTCGATTCATGATTCATGATTCATGATGAAATTCATGATTCATGATTCGATTCATGATTCATGATTCGATTCATGATTCATGATGAAATTCATGATTCATGATTCGATTCATAAATCATGATTCGATTCATGATTCATGATTCATGATTGAATTCATGATTCATGATTCAATTCATGATTCATTATTCATTTCATGATTCATTTCATAATTCATGATTCATGATTCAAATAATGATTTAATTCATGATTCAATTCATGATTCATAATTCAATTCATAATTCATGATTCAATTCATGATTCATGATTCATGATTAATGATTTAATTCAAGATTCATGATTCATGATTCGATTCATGATTCATGATTCATGATTCATGATTCATGATTCAATTCATTATTCATGATTCATGATTCATGATACGATTCATGATTCATGATTAATTATTCAATTCATGATTCATGATTCGATTCATGATTCATGATTCGATACATGATTCATGATTCGATTCCTTATTCATGATTCATGATTCGATTCCTTATTCATGATTCATGATTTGATTCATGATTCATGATTAATGATTCAATTCATGATTCGTGATTCAATTAAAGATTCATGACTCATGATTAAATTCATGATTCATGATTCATGATTCGATTAATGATTCATGATTCATGATTTATGATTCAATTCATGATTCATGATTCATGATGAGATTAATGATTCATAATTCATAATTCGATTCATGATTCATGATTCGATTCATGATTCATGATTCATGATTCATGATTCGATTCATGATTCATGATTCAATTCATGATTCATGATTTAATTCATGATTCATGATTCGATTCTTGATTCATGATTCAATTCATGATTGATGATTTGATTCATGATTCATGATTTAATTTATGATTCATGATTCATGATTCGATTCATGATTCATGATTAATGATTCAATTCATGATTGATGATTTGATTCATGATTCATGATTTAAGTCATGATTCATGATTCATGATTCGATTCATGATTCATGATTAATGATTCAATTCATAAATCATGATTCATGATTCGATTCATGATTCATGATTCAATTCATGAATTATGATTCGATTCATGATTCATGATTCATGATTCAATTCATGGATTATGATTCGATTCATGATTCATGATTCAATTTATGATTCATGATTCAATTCATTATTCATGATTCATGATTCATGATTCGATTCATGATTCATGATTAATGATTCAATTCATGATTCTTGATTCGATTCATGATTCATGATTCGATTTATTATTCATGATTCATGATTCGATTAAAGATTCATGATTCATGATTAAATTCATGATTCATGATTCATGAATCGATTCATGATTCATGATTCATGATTCGATTCATGATTCATGATTCATGATTAATGATTCAATTCATGACTCATGATTCATGATTCGATTCATGATTCATGATTCATGATTCGATTCATGATTCATGATTCATAATTTGATTCATGATTCATGATTCATGATTCGATTTATGATTCATGATTCATAATTCATGATTCGATTCATGATTCAAGATTCATGATTCATGATTAAATTCATGATTGATGATTCGATTCATGATTCATGATTTAATTCATGATTCATGATTTAAATCATGATTCATGATTCCATTCATTATTCATGATTCATGATTCGATTCATGATTCATGATTAATGATTCAATTCATAAATCTTGATTCATGATTCGATTCATGATTCATGATTTATGATTAAATTCATGATTCATGATTCGTTTCATGATTCATGATGCAATTCATTATTCATGATTCATGATTCGATTCATGATTCATGATTAATGATTCAATTCATGATTCATGATTCATGATTAATGATTCAATTCATGATTCATGATTCAATTCATTATTCATGATTCATGATTCATGATTAATTATTCAAATCATGATTCATGATTTGATTCATGATTCATGATTCGATTCATTATTCATGATTCATGATTCGATTCCTTATTCATGATTCATGATTTGATTCATGATTCATGATTAATGATTCAATTCATGATTCATGATTCGATTAAAGATTCATGATTCATGATTAAATTCATGATTCATGATTCATGATTCGATTCATGATTCATGATTAATGATTCGATTCATGATTCATGATTCGATTTATGATTCATAATTCATAATTCGATTCATGATTCATGATTCGATTCATGATTCATGATACGATTCATGATTCATGATTCGATTTATGATTCATGATTCATAATTCATGATTCGATTCATGATTCAAGATTCATGATTCATGATTCAATTCATGATTCATGATTTGATTCATGATTCATGATTCATGATTCATGATTCATGATTCGATTCATGATTCATGATTCAATTCATGATTCATGATTTAATTCATGATTCGATTCTTGATTCATGATTCAATTCATGATTCATGATTCATGATTCGATTCATGATTCATGATTAATGATTCAATTCATAAACCTTGATTCATGATTCGATTCATGATTCATGATTCGATTCATAAATCATGATTCGATCCATGATTCATGATTCATAATTGCATTCATGATTCATGATTCAATTCATGATTTATGATTTGATTCATGATTCATGATTCAATTCATGATTCATGATTCACTTCATGATTTATGATTCATGATTCATGATTTAATTTATGATTTGATTCATGATTCATGATTCAATTCATGATTCATGATTCATGATTCATTATTCAATTCATGATTCATGATTCATGATTTAATTCATGATTTATGATTCAATTCATGATTCATGATTCATGATTCAATTCATGATTCATGATTTATTTCATGATTCATGATTCAATTCATGATTCATTTCATGATTCATGATTCATTTCATGATTCATGATTCATTTCATGATTCATGATTTAATTAATTATTCATGATTCATGATTTAATTCATGATTCATGATGCAATTCATTATTCATGATTCAATTCATGATTCAATTAATGATTTATGATTCGATTCATGATTCATGATTCAATTCATGATTCAAGATTCATGATTCAATTCATGATTCATGATTTGATTCATGATTCATGATTCAATTCATGATTTATGATTCATGATTCAATTCATGATTCATGATTCAATTCATGCTTCATGATTCAATTCATTATTCATGATTCAATTCATGATTCATGATTTAATTCATGATTCATGATTCGATTCATGATTCATGATTCAATTCATGATTCCTTATTCATGATTCAATTCATGATTCATGATTCGATTCATGATTCAATTCATGATTCGATTCATTATTCATTATTCATGATTCGATTCATGATTCATGATTAATGATTCAATTCATAAATCATGATTCATGATTCGTTTCATGATTCATGATTCAATTCATGATTCATGATTCGATTCATGATTCATGATTCATGATTCAATTCATGGATTATGATTCGATTCATGATTCATGATTCAATTTATGATTCATGATTCAATTCATTATTCATGATTCATGATTCATGATTCGATTCATGATTCATGATTAATGATTTAATTCATGATTCTTGATTCGATTCATGATTCATGATTCGATTTATTATTCATGATTCATGATTCGATTAAAGATTCATGATTCATGATTAAATTCATGATTCATGATTCATGATTCGATTCATGATTCATGATTCATGATTCGATTCATGATTCATGATTCATGATTAATGATTCAATTCATTATTCATGATTCATGATTCGATTCATGATTCATGATTCGATTCATGATTCATGATTCATAATTTGATTCATGATTCATGATTCGATTTATGATTCATGATTCATGATTAATGATTCAATTCATAAATCATGATTCATGATTTGATTCATGATTCATGATTCATGATTCAATTCATGATTCATGATTCGATTCATGAATCATGATTCATGATTCAATTCATGGATTATGATTCGATTCATTATTCATGATTCATGATTCATGATTCGATTCATGATTCATAATTCAATTCATGATTCCTTATTCATGATTCATGATTCAATTCATGATTCATGATTAGATTCATGAATCATGATTCATGATTCAATTCATGGATTATGATTCGATTCATTATTCATGATTCATGATTCATGATTCGATTCATGATTCATAATTCAATTCATGATTCCTTATTCATGATTCATGATTCAATTCATGATTCATGATTCGATTCATTATTTATGATTCATGATTGAATTATGATTCATGATTAATGATTCAATTCATAAATCTTGATTCATGATTCGATTCATGATTCATGATTCATGATTAAATTCATGATTCATGATTCGATTCATGATTCATGATTCGATTCATAAATCATGATTCGATTCATTATTCATGATTCAATTCATGATTCATGATTTAATTCATGATTCATGATTCGATTCTTGATTCATGATTCAATTCATGATTCCTTATTCATGATTCATGATTCAATTCATGATTGATGATTTGATTCATGATTCATGATTTAATTCATGATTCATGATTCGATTCATTATTCATGATTCATGATTCGATTAAAGATTCATGATTCATGATTCAATTCATGATTCATGATTCATGATTCAATTCATGATTCATGATTCGATTCATGAATCATGATTAATGATTCAATTCATGATTCATGATTCATGATTCGATTCATGATTCATGATTCATAATTCGATTCATGATTCATGATTCGATTCATGATTCATGATTCGATTTATGATTCATGATTCATAATTCATGATTCGAATCATGATTCAAGATTCATGATTCATGATTCAATTCATGATTCATGATTCAATTCATGATTCATGATTCATGATTCGATTCATGATTCATGATTTAATTCATGATTCATGATTCGATTCATGATTCATGATTAATGATTCAATTCATAAATCTTGATTCATGATTCGATTCATGATTCATGATTAATGATTCAATTCATAAATCATGATTCATGATTCGATTCATGATTCATGATTCGATTCCTTATTCATGATTCATGATTCGATTCCTTATTCATGATTCATGATTTGATTCATGATTCATGATTAATGATTCAATTCATGATTCATGATTCGATTAAAGATTCATGACTCATGATTAAATTCATGATTCATGATTCATGATTCGATTAATGATTCATGATTCATGATTTATGATTCAATTCATGATTCATGATTCATGATGAGATTAATGATTCATAATTCATAATTCGATTCATGATTCATGATTCGATTCATGATTCATGATTCATGATTCATGATTCGATTCATGATTCAATTCATGATTCATGATTTAATTCATGATTCATGATTCGATTCTTGATTCATGATTCAATTCATGATTGATGATTTGATTCATGATTCATGATTTAATTCATGATTCATGATTAATGATTCAATTCATGATTGATGATTTGATTCATGATTCATGATTTAAGTCATGATTCATGATTCATGATTCGATTCATGATTCATGATTAATGATTCAATTCATAAACCTTAATTCATGATTCGATTCATGATTCATGATTCGATTCATAAATCATGATTCGATCCATGATTGATGATTCATAATTGAATTCATGATTCATTATTCAATTTATGATTTATGATTCGATTCATGAGTCATGATTCGATTCATGATTCATGATTCGATTCATGATTCATGATTCATGATTCATGATTCATGATTAATGATTTAATTCATGATTCATGATTCGATTCATGATTCATGATTCATAATTTGATTCATGATTCATGATTCGATTTATGATTCATGATTCATGATTAATGATTCAATTCATAAATCATGATTCATGATTTGATTCATGATTCATGATTCATGATTCAATTCATGATTCATGATTCGATTCATGAATCATGATTCATGATTCAATTCATGGATTATGATTCGATTCATTATTCATGATTCATGATTCATGATTCGATTCATGATTCATAATTCAATTCATGATTCCTTATTCATGATTCATGATTCAATTCATGATTCATGATTAGATTCATGAATCATGATTCATGATTCAATTCATGGATTATGATTCGATTCATTATTCATGATTCATGATTCATGATTCGATTCATGATTCATAATTCAATTCATGATTCCTTATTCATGATTCATGATTCAATTCATGATTCATGATTCGATTCATTATTTATGATTCATGATTGAATTATGATTCATGATTAATGATTCAATTCATAAATCTTGATTCATGATTCGATTCATGATTCATGATTCATGATTAAATTCATGATTCATGATTCGATTCATGATTCATGATTCGATTCATAAATCATGATTCGATTCATTATTCATGATTCAATTCATGATTCATGATTTAATTCATGATTCATGATTCGATTCTTGATTCATGATTCAATTCATGATTCCTTATTCATGATTCATGATTCAATTCATGATTGATGATTTGATTCATGATTCATGATTTAATTCATGATTCATGATTCGATTCATTATTCATGATTCATGATTCGATTAAAGATTCATGATTCATGATTCAATTCATGATTCATGATTCATGATTCAATTCATGATTCATGATTCGATTCATGAATCATGATTAATGATTCAATTCATGATTCATGATTCATGATTCGATTCATGATTCATGATTCATAATTCGATTCATGATTCATGATTCGATTCATGATTCATGATTCGATTTATGATTCATGATTCATAATTCATGATTCGAATCATGATTCAAGATTCATGATTCATGATTCAATTCATGATTCATGATTCAATTCATGATTCATGATTCATGATTCGATTCATGATTCATGATTTAATTCATGATTCATGATTCGATTCATGATTCATGATTAATGATTCAATTCATAAATCTTGATTCATGATTCGATTCATGATTCATGATTAATGATTCAATTCATAAATCATGATTCATGATTCGATTCATGATTCATGATTCGATTCCTTATTCATGATTCATGATTCGATTCCTTATTCATGATTCATGATTTGATTCATGATTCATGATTAATGATTCAATTCATGATTCATGATTCGATTAAAGATTCATGACTCATGATTAAATTCATGATTCATGATTCATGATTCGATTAATGATTCATGATTCATGATTTATGATTCAATTCATGATTCATGATTCATGATGAGATTAATGATTCATAATTCATAATTCGATTCATGATTCATGATTCGATTCATGATTCATGATTCATGATTCATGATTCGATTCATGATTCAATTCATGATTCATGATTTAATTCATGATTCATGATTCGATTCTTGATTCATGATTCAATTCATGATTGATGATTTGATTCATGATTCATGATTTAATTCATGATTCATGATTAATGATTCAATTCATGATTGATGATTTGATTCATGATTCATGATTTAAGTCATGATTCATGATTCATGATTCGATTCATGATTCATGATTAATGATTCAATTCATAAACCTTAATTCATGATTCGATTCATGATTCATGATTCGATTCATAAATCATGATTCGATCCATGATTGATGATTCATAATTGAATTCATGATTCATTATTCAATTTATGATTTATGATTCGATTCATGAGTCATGATTCGATTCATGATTCATGATTCGATTCATGATTCATGATTCATGATTCATGATTCATGATTAATGATTTAATTCATGATTCATGATTCGATTCATGATTCATGATTCAATTCATGATTCATGATTCATGATTCATGATTTAATTTATGATTTGATTCATGATTCAATTCATGATTCATGATTCATGATTCATTATTCAATTCATGATTCATGATTCATGATTTAATTCATGATTTATGATTCAATTCATGATTCATGATTCATGATTCAATTCATGATTCATTTCATGATTCATGATTCATTTCATGATTCATGATTTAATTCATGATTCATGATTCATGATTTAATTCATGATTCATGATGCAATTCATGATTCATGATTCAATTCATGATTCAATTCATGATTTATGATTCGATTCATGATTCATGATTCAATTCATGATTCAAGATTCATGATTCAATTCATGATTCATGATTTGATTCATGATTCATAATTCATGATTCATGATTCAATTCATGATTTATGATTCATGATTCAATTCATGATTCATGATTCAATTCATGCTTCATGATTCATGATTCAATTCATGATTCATGATTCAATTCATGATTCATGATTTGATTCATGATTCATGATTTAATTCATGATTCCTTATTCATGATTCAATTCATGATTCATGATTCGATTCATGATTCATGATTCAATTCATGATTTATGATTCGATTCATGATTCATTATTCATGATTAATGATTCAATTCATAAATCATGATTCATGATTCGATTCATGATTCATGATTCATGATTCAATTCATGAATTATGATCCGATTCATGATTCATGATTCATGATTCAATTCATGGATTATGATTCGATTCATGATTCATGATTCAATTTATGATTCATGATTCAATTCATTATTCATGATTCATGATTCATGATTCGATTCATGATTCATGATTAATGATTCAATTCATGATTCTTGATTCGATTCATGATTCATGATTCGATTTATTATTCATGATTCATGATTCGATTAAAGATTCATGATTCATGATTAAATTCATGATTCATGATTCATGAATCGATTCATGATTCATGATTCATGATTCGATTCATGATTCATGATTCATGATTAATGATTCAATTCATGACTCATGATTCATGATTCGATTCATGATTCATGATTCATGATTCGATTCATGATTCATGATTCATAATTTGATTCATGATTCATGATTCATGATTCGATTTATGATTCATGATTCATAATTCATGATTCGATTCATGATTCAAGATTCATGATTCATGATTAAATTCATGATTGATGATTCGATTCATGATTCATGATTTAATTCATGATTCATGATTTAAATCATGATTCATGATTCCATTCATTATTCATGATTCATGATTCGATTCATGATTCATGATTAATGATTCAATTCATAAATCTTGATTCATGATTCGATTCATGATTCATGATTTATGATTAAATTCATGATTCATGATTCGTTTCATGATTCATGATGCAATTCATTATTCATGATTCATGATTCGATTCATGATTCATGATTAATGATTCAATTCATGATTCATGATTCATGATTAATGATTCAATTCATGATTCATGATTCAATTCATTATTCATGATTCATGATTCATGATTAATTATTCAATTCATGATTCATGATTTGATTCATGATTCATGATTCGATTCATTATTCATGATTCATGATTCGATTCCTTATTCATGATTCATGATTTGATTCATGATTCATGATTAATGATTCAATTCATGATTCATGATTCGATTAAAGATTCATGATTCATGATTAAATTCATGATTCATGATTCATGATTCGATTCATGATTCATGATTAATGATTCAATTCATGATTCATGATTCATGATAAGATTAATGATTCATAATTCATAATTCGATTCATGATTCATGATTCGATTCATGATTCATGATTCGATTCATGATTCATGATTCGATTTATGATTCATGATTCATAATTCATGATTCGATTCATGATTCAAGATTCATGATTCATGATTCAATTCATGATTCATGATTTGATTCATGATTCATGATTCATGATTCATGATTCATGATTCGATTCTTGATTCATGATTCAATTCATGATTCATTTCATGATTCATGATTCAATTCATGATTCATGATTTAATTCATGATTCATGATTCGATTCTTGATTCATGATTCAATTCATGATTCATTTCATGATTCATGATTCATTTCATGATTCATGATTCATTTCATGATTCATGATTCATTTCATGATTCATGATTTAATTAATGATTCATGATTCATGATTTAATTCATGATTCATGATGCAATTCATTATTCATGATTCAATTCATGATTCAATTAATGATTTATGATTCGATTCATGATTCATGATTCAATTCATGATTCAAGATTCATGATTCAATTCATGATTCATGATTTGATTCATGATTCATGATTCAATTCATGATTTATGATTCATGATTCAATTCATGATTCATGATTCAATTCATGCTTCATGATTCAATTCATTATTCATGATTCAATTCATGATTCATGATTTAATTCATGATTCATGATTCGATTCATGATTCATGATTCAATTCATGATTCCTTATTCATGATTCAATTCATGATTCATGATTTAATTCATGATTCATGATTCGATTCATGATTCAATTCATGATTCATGATTCGATTCATTATTCATTATTCATGATTCGATTCATGATTCATGATTCATGATTCGATTCATGATTCATGATTCATAATTTGATTCATGATTCGATTCATGATTCATGATTCATAATTCATGATTCGATTCATGATTCAAGATTCATGATTCATGATTCAATTCATGATTCATGATTCGATTCATGATTTATGATTCATGATTTGATTCATGATTGATGATTCGATTCATGATTCATGATTCGATTCATGATTCATGATTCAATTCATGATTCATGATTCGTTTCATTTTTCATTATTCATGATTCGATTCGCGATTCATGATTCATGATTAATGATTCATTTCATAAATCATGATTCATGATTTGATTCATGATTCATGATTCATGATTCATGATTCAATTCATGATTCATGATTCGATTCATGATTCATGATTCATGATTCAATTCATGGATTATGATTCAATTCATGATTCATGATTCAATTTATGATTCATGATTCAATTCATTCTTCATGATTCATGATTCATGATTCGATTCATGATTCATTATTAATGATTCAATTCATGATTCTTGATTCGATTCATGATTCATGATTTGATTTATTATTCATGATTCATGATTCGATTCATTATTCATGATTCATGATTCAATTCATGATTCATGATTCATGATTTGATTCATGATTCATGATTCATGATTCGATTCATGATTCATGATTCATAATTTGATTCATGATTCATGATTCGATTCATGATTCATGATTCGATTCATGATTCATGATTCATCATTCAATTCATGATTTGTGATTTGATTCATGATTTATGATTCAATTCATGATTCATGATTCAATTCATTATTCATGATTCATGATTCATGATTCATGATTCGATTCATGATTCATGATTCATTATAAATGATTAAATTCATGATTCATAATTCAATTCATAATTCATGATTCGATTCATGATTCATGATTCGATTCATGATTCATGATTCATGATTCATGATTAATGATTTAATTCAAGATTTATGATTCATGATTCGATTCATGATTCATGATTCAATTCATGATTCATGATTCATAATACATGATTTAATTCATGATTTGATTCATGATTCATGATTAAATTCATGATTCATGATTCATGATTCATTATTCAATTCATGATTCTTGATTCATGATTTAATTCATGATTTATGATTCAGTTCATGATTCATGATTCATGATTCAATTCATGATTCATGATTAATTTCATGATTCATGATTCAATTCATGATTCATTTCATGATTCATGATTCATTTCATGATTCATGATTTATTTCATGATTCATGATTTAATTCATGATTCATGATTCATGATTTAATTCATGATTCATGATGCAATTCATGATTCATGATTCAATTCATGATTCAATTTATGATTTATGATTCGATTCATGATTCATGATTCAATTCATGATTCAAGATTCATGATTCAATTCATGATTCATGATTTGATTCATGATTCATAATTCATGATTCATGATTCAATGCATGATTCATGATTCATGATTCAATTCATGATTCATGATTCAATTCATGATTCATGATTCATGATTCAATTCATGATTCATGATTCAATTCATGATTCATGATATAATTCATGATTCATGATTCGATTCATGATTCATGATTCAATTCATGATTCCTTATTCATGATTCATGATTCAATTCATGATTCATGATTCGATTCATGAGTCATGATTGAATTCATGATTCATGATTCGATTCATTTTTCATGATTCATGATTCGATTAATGATTCATGATTCATGATTAATGATTCAATTCATAAATCATGATTCATGATTCGATTCATGATTCATGATTCATGAATCAATTCATGATTTATGATTCGATTCATGATTCATGATTCATGATTCATGATTCAATTCATTATTCATGATTCATGATTCATGATTCGATTCATGATTCATGATTAATGATTCAATTCATGATTCTTGATTCGATTCATGATTGATGATTCGATTTATTATTCATGATTCAATTTATGATTCATGATTCAATGCATTATTCATGATTCATGATTCATGATTCGATTCATGATTCATGATTAATGATTCAATTCATGATTCTTGATTCGATTCATGATTCATGATTCGATTTATTATTCATGATTCATGATTCGATTAAAGATTCATGATTCATGATTAAATTCATGATTCATGATTCATGATTCGATTCATGATTCATGATTCATGATTCGATTCATGATTCATGATTCATGATTAATGATTCAATTCATGACTCATGATTCATGATTCGATTCATGATTCATGATTCATGATTCGATTCATGATTCATGATTCATGATTAATGATTCAATTCATGACTCATGATTCATGATTCGATTCATGATTCATGATTCATGATTCGATTCATGATTCATGATTCATAATTTGATTCGATTCATGATTCATGATTCGATTTATGATTCATGATTCATAATTCATGATTCGATTCATGATTCAAGATTCATGATTCATGATTAAATTCATGATTCATGATTCATGATTCGATTCATGATTCATGATTAATGATTCAATTCATGATTCATGATAAGATTAATGATTCATAATTCATAATTCGATTCATGATTCATGATTTGATTCATGATTCATGATTCGATTTATGATTCATGATTCATAATTCATGATTCGATTCATGATTCAAGATTCATGATTCATGATTCAATTCATGATTCATGATTTGATTCAAGATTCATGATTCATGATTCATGATTCATGATTCGATTCATGATTCATGATTCAATTCATGATTCATGATTTAATTCATGATTCATGATTCGATTCTTGATTCATGATTCAATTCATGATTCCTTATTCATGATTCATGATTCAGTTCATGATTGATGATTTGGTTCATGATTCATGATTTAATTCATGATTCATGATTCATGATTCGATTCATGATTAATGATTAATGATTCAATTCATAAACCTTGATTCATGATTCGATTCATGATTCATGATTCGATTCATAAATCATGATTCGATCCATGATTCATAATTGCATTCATGATTCATGATTCAATTCATGATTTATGATTTGATTCATGATTCATGATTCAATTCATGATTCATGATTCACTTCATGATTCATGATTCATGATTCATGATTTAATTTATGATTTGATTCATGATTCATGATTCAATTCATGATTCATGATTCATGATTCATTATTCAATTCATGATTCATGATTCATGATTTAATTCATGATTTATGATTCAATTCATGATTCATGATTCATAATTCAATTCATGATTCATGATTAATTTCATGATTCATGATTCAATTCATGATTCATTTCATGATTCATGATTCATTTCATGATTCATGATTCATTTCATGATTCATGATTTAATTAATGATTCATGATTCATGATTTAATTCATGATTCATGATGCAATTCATTATTCATTATTCAATTCATGATTCAATTAATGATTTATGATTCGATTCATGATTCATGATTCAATTCATGATTCAAGATTCATGATTCAATTCATGATTCATGATTTGATTCATGATTCATAATTCATGATTCATGATTCAATTCATGATTTATGATTCATGATTCAATTCATGATTCATGATTCAATTCATGCTTCATGATTCAATTCATTATTCATGATTCAATTCATGATTCATGATTTAATTCATGATTCATGATTCGATTCATGATTCATGATTCAATTCATGATTCCTTATTCATGATTCAATTCATGATTCATGATTCGATTCATGATTCATGATTCAATTCATGATTCATGATTCGATTCATTATTCATTATTCATGATTCGATTCATGATTCATGATTCATGATTAATGATTCAATTCATAAATCATGATTCATGATTCGATTCATGATTCATGATTCATGATTCAATTCATGATTCATGATTCGATTCATGATTCATGATTCATGATTCAATTCATGGATTATGATTCGATTCATGATTCATGATTCAATTTATGATTCATGATTCAATTCATTATTCATGATTCATGATTCATGATTCGATTCATGATTCATGATTAATGATTTAATTCATGATTCTTGATTCGATTCATGATTCATGATTCGATTTATTATTCATGATTTATGATTCATGATTCATAATTTGATTCATGATTCATGATTCGATTCATGATTCATGATTCATGATTCAATTCATGATTCATGATTCGATTCATGATTTATGATTCATGATTTGATTCATGATTGATGATTCGATTCATGATTCATGATTTAATTCATGATTCATGATTCGAGTCATTATTCATGATTCATGATTCGAATTATGATTCATGATTAAAGATTCAATTCATAAATCTTGATTCATGATTCGATTCATGATTCATGATTCATGGTTAAATTCATGATTCATGATTCATGATTCATGATTCGATTCATGATTCATGATTCATGATTCGATTCATGATTCATGATTCATAATTTGATTCATGATTCATGATTCGATTCATGATTCATGATTCGATTTATGATTCATGATTCATAATTCATGATTCGATTCATGATTCAAGATTCATGATTCATGATTCAATTCATGATTCATGATTCGATTCATGATTTATGATTCATGATTTGATTCATGATTGATGATTCGATTCATGATTCATGATTCGATTCATGATTCATGATTCAATTCATGATTCATGATTCGTTTCATTATTCATTATTCATGATTCGATTCATGATTCATGATTCATGATTAATGATTCATTTCATAAATCATGATTCATGATTTGATTCATGATTCATGATTCATGATTCAATTCATGATTCATGATTCGATTCATGATTCATGATTTATGATTCAATTCATGGATTATGATTCAATTCATGATTCATGATTCAATTTATGATTCATGATTCAATTCATTCTTCATGATTCATGATTCATGATTCGATTCATGATTCATTATTAATGATTCAATTCATGATTCTTGATTCGATTCATGATTCATGATTTGATTTATTATTCATGATTCATGATTCGATTCATTATTCATGATTCATGATTCAATTCATGATTCATGATTCATGATTTGATTCATGAATTATGATTCATGATTTATGATTCGATTCATGATTCATGATTCATAATTTGATTCATGATTCATGATTCAATTCATTATTCATGATTCATGATTAATGATTCATGATTCAATTCATGATTCATGATTCATTATAAATGATTAAATTCATGATTCATAATTCAATTCATAATTCATGATTCGTTTCATGATTCATGATTCGATTCATGATTCATGATTCATGATTCATGATTCATGATTAATGATTTAATTCAAGATTTATGATTCATGATTCGATTCATGATTCATGATTCAATTCATGATTCATGATTCATAATACATGATTTAATTCATGATTTGATTCATGATTCATGATTCAATTCATGATTCATAATTCATGATTCATTATTCAATTCATGATTCTTGATTCATGATTTAATTCATGATTTATGATTCAGTTCATGATTCATGATTCATGATTCAATTCATGATTCATGATTAATTTCATGATTCATGATTCAATTCATGATTCATTTCATGATTCATGATTTATTTCATGATTCATGATTTAATTCATGATTCATGATTCATGATTTAATTCATGATTCATGATGCAATTCATGATTCATGATTCAATTCATGATTCAATTTATGATTTATGATTCGATGCATGATTCATGATTCAATTAATGATTCAAGATTCATGATTCAATTCATGATTCATGATTTGATTCATGATTCATAATTCATGATTCATGATTCAATGCATGATTCATGATTCATGATTCAATTCATGATTCATGATTCAATTCATGATTCATGATTCATGATTCAATTCATGATTCCTTTTTCATGATTCATGATTCAATTCATGATTCATGATTCGATTCATGAGTCATGATTGAATTCATGATTCATGATTCGATTCATTATTCATGATTCATGATTCGATTAATGATTCATGATTCATGATTAATGATTCAATTCATAAATCATGATTCATGATTCGATTCATGATTCATGATTCATGAATCAATTTATGATTTATGATTCGATTCATGATTCATGATTCAATTTATGATTCATGATTCAATTCATTATTCATGATTCATGATTCATGATTCGATTCATGATTCATGATTAATGATTCAATTCATGATTCTTGATTCGATTCATGATTGATGATTCGATTTATTATTCATGATTCATGATTCGATTCATTATTCATGATTCATGATTCGATTCATGATTCATGATTAATGATTCAATTCATGATTCATGATTCAATTAAAGATTCATGATTCTTTATTCAATTCATGTTTCATGATTCATGATTTGATTCATGATTCATGATTCATGATTAATGATTCAATTCATGATTCATGATTCATGATTCGATTCATGATTCATGAATCATAATTCAATTCATGATTCATGATTCAATTCATGATTCATGATTAATTTCATGATTCATGATTCAATTCATGATTCATTTCATGATTCATGATTTAATTCATGATTCATGATTCATGATTTAATTCATGATTCATGATGCAATTCATGATTCATGATTCAATTCATGATTCAAGATTCATAATTCGATTCATGATTCATAATTCAATTCATGATTCAAGATTCATGATTCAATTCATGATTCATGATTCGATTTATGATTCATGATTCATCATTCATGATTCGATTCATGATTCAAGATTCATGATTCATGATTCAATTCATGATTCATGATTCAATTCATGATTCATGATTCATGATTCAATTCATGATTCATGATTCATGATTCGATTCATGATTCATGATTCATGATTCATGATTCAATTCATGAATCATGATTCGATTCATGATTCATGATTCGATTCATGATTCATGATTCATGATTTGATTCATGATTCATGATTCAATTCATGATTCATGATTTAATTCATGATTCATGATTCGATTTTTACTTCATGATTCAATTCATGATTCCTTATTCATGATTCATGATTCAATTCATGATTGATGATTCGATTCATGATTCCTGATTTAATTAATGATTCATGATTTAATTCATGATTCATGATGCAATTCATGATTCATGATTCAATTCATGATTCAAGATTCATGATTCGATTCATGATTCATAATTCAATTCATGATTCACGATTCATGATTCAATTCATGATTCATGATTCAATTCATGATTCATAATTCATGATTCAATTCATGATTCATGATTCAATTCATGCTTCATGATTCATGATTCAATTCATGATTCATGATTTAATTCATGATTCATGATTCAATTCATGATTCATAATTCATGATTCAATTCATGATTCATGATTCAATTCATGCTTCATGATTCATGATTCAATTCATGATTCATGATTTAATTCATGATTCATGATTCGATTCATGATTCATGATTCAATTCATGATTCCTTATTCATGATTCAATTCATGATTCATGATTCGATTCATGATTCATGATTCAATTCATGATTCATGATTCGTTTCATTATTCATTATTCATGATTCGATTCATGATTCATGATTCATGATTCAATTCATGATTCATGATTCGATTCATGATTCATGATTCATGATTCAATTCATGGATTATGATTCAATTCATGATTCATGATTCAATTTATGATTCATGAATCAATTCATAATTCATGATTCATGATTCATGATTCAATTCATGATATTTGATTCGATTCATGATTCATGATTCGATTTATTATTAATGATTCATGATTCGATTCATTATTCATGATTCGTGATTCAATTCATGATTCATGATTCTTGATTTGAATTATGATTCATGATGATTCATGATCCGATTCATGATTCATGATTCGATTTATGATTCATGATTCATCATTCATGATTCGATTCATGATTCAAGATTCATGATTCATGATTCGATTCATGATTCATGATTCATGATTCGATTCATGATTCATGATTCATGATTCGATTAATGATTCATGATTCATGATTTGATTCATGATTCATGATTCATGATTCGATTCATGATTCATGATTCATGATTCGATTCATGATTCATGATTTGATTCATGATTCATGATTTAATTCATGATTCATGATTTAATTCATGAATCATGATTTGATTTTTGATTCATGATTCAATTCATGATTCCTTATTCATGATTCAATTCATGATTGATGATTCGATTCATGATTCCTGATTTAATTCATGATTCATGATTTAATTCATGACTCATGATTCGATTCATTATTCATGATTCATGATTCGATTCATGATTTATGATTAATGATTCAATTCATAAATCTTGATTCATGATTTGATTCATGATTCATGATTCATGATTAAATTCATAATTCATGATTCGATTCATGATTCGATTCATAAATCATGATTCGATTCATGATTCATGATTCATAATTGAATTCATGATTCATGATTCAATTCATGATTTATGATTCGATTCATGATTCAATTCATGATTCATGATTCAATTCATTATTCATGATTCATGATTCATGATTCATGATTCGATTCATGATTCATGATTCATTAGAAATGATTAAATTCATGATTCATAATTCATGATTCGATTCATGATTCATGATTCGATTCATGATTCATGATTCATGATTAATGATTTAATTCATGATTCATGATTCGATTCATGATTCATGATTCAATTCATGATTCATGATTCATGATTCATGATTTAATTCATGATTTGTTTCATGATTCATGATTCAATTCATGATTCATGATTCATGATTCATTATTCAATTCATGATTCATGATTCATGATTTAATTAATGATTTATGATTCAGTTCATGATTCATGATTCATGATTCAATTCATGATTCATGATTGATTTCATGATTCATGATTCTATTCATGATTCATTTCATGATTCATGATTCATTTCATGATTCATGATTTAATTTATGATTCATGATTCATGATTTAATTCATGATTCATGATGCAATTCATGATTCATGATTTAATTCATGATTTAATTCATGATTTATGATTCGATTCATGATTCATGATTCAATTCATGATTCAAGATTCATGATTCAATTCATGATTCCTGATTTGATTCATGAATTATAATTCATGATTCATGATTCAATTCATGATTCATGATTCATGATTCATGATTCATGATTCAATTCATGATTCATGATTCGATTCATGATTCATGATTCATGATTCAATTTATGATTTATGATTAGATTCATGATTCATGATTGAATTCATGATTCATGATTCGATTCATTATTCATGATTCATGTTTCGATTCATGATTCATGATTCGATTCATGATTCATGATTCATGATTCAATTTATGATTTATGATTAGATTCATGATTCATGATTAAATTTATGATTCATGATTCAATTCATGATTCATGATTCATGATTCAATTTATGATTTATGATTAGATTCATGATTCATGATTCAATTCATGATTCATGATTCGATTCATGATTCATGATTCATGATTCAATTTATGATTTATGATTAGATTCATGATTCATGATTAAATTTATGATTCATGATTCAATTCATGATTCATGATTCATGATTCATGATTCGATTCATGATTCATGATTAATAATACAATTCATGATTCTTGATTCGATTCATGATTCATGATTCGATTTATTATTAATGATTCATGATTCGATTCATTATTCATGATTCATGATTCGATTCATGATTCATGATTAATGATTCAATTCATGATTCATGATTCATGATTTGATTAAATATTCATGATTCATGATTCAATTCATGTTTCATGATTCATGATTCATGATTCGATTCATGATTCATGATTCAATTCATGATTCATGATTCGATTCATTATTCATGATTCATGATTTGATTCATGACTCATGATTCATGATTCGATTTATGATTCATGATTCGATTCATGATTCATGATTCAATTTATGATTCATGATTCATAATTCATGATTCGATTCATGATTCATGATTCATGATTCAATTCATGATTCATGATTCATAATTCGATTCATGATTAATGATTCGATTCATGATTCATGATTCGATTCATGATTCATGATTCATAATTGGATTCATGATTCATGATTCGATTTATGATTCATGATTTATGATTCATGATTCATAATTTGATTCATGATTCATGATTCGATTCATGATTCAAGATTCATGATTCATGATTCAATTCATGATTCATGATTCGATTCATGATTTATGATTCATGATTTGATTCATGATTGATGATTCGATTCATGATTCATGATTTAATTCATGATTCATGATTTAATTCATGATTCATGATTCGATTCATTATTCATGATTCATGATTCGAATTATGATTCATTATTAAAGATTCAATTCATAAATCTTGATTCATGATTCGATTCATGATTCATGATTCATGGTTAAATTCATGATTCATGATTCATGATTCATGATTCGATTCATGATTCATGATTCATGATTCGATTCATGATTCATGATTCATAATTTGATTCATGATTCATGATTCGATTCATGATTCATGATTTGATTTATGATTCATGATTCATAATTCATGATTCGATTCATGATTCAAGATTCATGATTCATGATTCAATTCATGATTCATGATTCGATTCATGATTTATGATTCATGATTTGATTCATGATTGATGATTCGATTCATGATTCATGATTCGATTCATGATTCATGATTCAATTCATGATTCATGATACGTCTCATTATTCATTATTCATGATTCGATTCAAGATTCATGATTCATGATTAATGATTCATTTCATAAATCATGATTCATGATTTGATTCATGATTCATGATTCATGATTCAATTCATGATTCATGATTCGATTCATGATTCATGATTCATGATTCAATTCATGGATTATGATTCAATTCATGATTCATGATTCAATTTATGATTCATGATTCAATTCATTCTTCATGATTCATGATTCATGATTCGATTCATGATTCATGATTAATGATTCAATTCATGATTCTTGATTTGATTCATGATTCATGATTTGATTTATTATTCATGATTCATGATTCGATTCATTATTCATGATTCATGATTCAATTCATGATTCATGATTCATGATTTGATTCATGATTCATGATTCATGATTCATGATTCGATTCATGATTCATGATTCATAATTTGATTCATGATTCATGATTCGATTCATGATTCATGATTCATCATTCAATTCATGATTTGTGATTTGATTCATGATTTATGATTCAATTCATGATTCATGATTCAATTCATTATTCATGATTCATGATTCATGATTCATGATTCGATTCATGATTCATGATTCATTATAAATGATTAAATTCATGATTCATAATTCAATTCATAATTCATGATTCGATTCATGATTCATGATTCGATTCATGATTCATGATTCGATTCATGATTCATGATTCATGATTCATGATTAATGATTTAATTCAAGATTCATGATTCATTATTCGATTCATGATTCATGATTCAATTCATGATTCATGATTCATGATTCATTATTCAATTCATGATTCTTGATTCATGATTTAATTCATGATTTATGATTCAGTTCATGATTCATGATTCATGATTCAATTCATGATTCATGATTAATTTCATGATTCATGATTCAATTCATGATTCATTTCATGATTCATGATTTATTTCATGATTCATGATTTAATTCATGATTCATGATTCATGATTTAATTCATGATTCATGATGCAATTCATGATTCATGATTCAATTCATGATTCAATTTATGATTTATGATTCGATTCATGATTCATGATTCAATTCATGATTCAAGATTCATGATTCAATTCATGATTCATGATTTGAATTTATGATTCATAATTCATGATTCATGATTCAATGCATGATTCATGATTCATGATTCAATTCATGATTCATGATTCAATTCATGATTCATGATTCATGATTCAATTCATGATTCATGATTCAATTCATGATTCATGATTCATGATTCAATTCATGATTCATGATTCAATTCATGATTCACGATTTAATTCATGATTCATGATTCGTTTTATGATTCATGATTCAATTCATGATTCATGATTCGATTCATGAGTCATGATTGAATTCATGATTCATGATTCGATTCATTATTCATGATTCATGATTCGATTAATGATTCATGATTCATGATTAATGATTCAATTCATAAATCATGATTCATGATTCGATTCATGATTTCTGATTCTTGAATCAATTCATGATTTATGATTCGATTCATGATTCATGATTCAATTTATGATTCATGATTCAATTCATTATTCATGATTCATGATTCATGATTCGATTCATGATTCATGATTAATGATTCAATTCATGATTCTTGATTCGATTCATGATTGATGATTCGATTTATTATTCATGATTCATGATTCGATTCATTATTCATGATTCATGATTCGATTCATGATTCATGATTAATGATTCAATTCATGATTCATGATTCATGATTCAATTAAAGATTCATGATTCTTGATTCAATTCATGTTTCATGATTCATGATTTGATTCATGATTCATGATTCATGATTCATGATTCAATTCATGATTCATGATTCGATTCATGATTCATGAATCATAATTCAATTCATGATTCATGATTCAATTCATGATTCATGATTCATTTCATGATTCATGATTCAATTCATGATTCATTTCATGATTCATGATTCATTTCATGATTCATGATTTAATTCATGATTCATGATTCATGATTTAATTCATGATTCATGATGCAATTCATGATTCATGATTCAATTCATGATTCAAGATTCATAATTCGATTCATGATTCATAATTCAATTCATGATTCAAGATTCATGATTCAATTCATGATTCATGATTCGATTTATGATTCATAATTCATCATTCATGATTCGATTCATGATTCAAGATTCATGATTCATGATTCAATTCATGATTCATGATTCAATTCATGATTCATGATTCATGATTCGATTCATGATTCATGATTCATGATTCGATTCATGATTCATGATTCATGATTCGATTCATGATTCATGATTCATGATTCATGATTCAATTCATGAATCATGATTCGATTCATGATTGATGATTCGATTCATGATTCATGATTCATGATTTGATTCATGATTTATGATTCAATTCATGATTGATGATTTAATTCATGATTCATGATTCGATTTTTACTTCATGAATCAATTCATGATTCCTTATTCATGATTCATGATTCAATTCATGATTGATGATTCAATTCATGATTCAAGATTCATGATTCGATTCATGATTCATAATTCAATTCATGATTCACGATTCATGATTCAATTCATGATTCATGATTTGATTCATGATTTATAATTCATGATTCATGATTCAATTCATGATTCATGATTCATGATTCAATTCATGATTCATGATTCAATTCATGCTTCATGATTCATGATTCAATTCATGATTCATGATTTAATTCATGATTCATGATTCGATTCATGATTCATGATTCAATTCATGATTCCTTATTCATGATTCAATTCATGATTCATGATTCGATTCATGATTCATGATTCAATTCATGATTCATGATTCGTTTCATTATTCATTATTCATGATTCGATTCATGATTCATGATTCATGATTAATGATTCATTTCATAAATCATGATTCATGATTCGATTCATGATTCATGATTCATGATTCAATTCATGATTCATGATTCGATTCTTGATTCATGATTCATGATTCAATTCATTATTCATGATTCATGATTCGATTCATGATTCATGATTAATGATTCAATTCATGATTTTTGATTCGATTCATGATTCATGATTCGATTTATTATTAATGATTCATGATTCGATTCATTATTCATGATTCGTGATTCAATTCATGATTCATGATTCTTGATTTGATTCATGATTCATGATTCATGATTCGATTCATGATTCATGATTCATAATTTGATTCATGATTCATGATTCGATTCATGATTCATGATTCGATTTATGATTCATGATTCATCATTCATGATTTGATTCATGATTCAAGATTCATGATTCATGATTCGATTCATGATTCATGATTCATGATTCGATTCATGATTCATGATTCATGATTCGATTAATGATTCATGATTCATGATTCATGATTCAATTCATGATTCATGATTCGATTCATGATTCATGATTCATGATTTGATTCATGATTCATGATTTGATTCATGATTCATGATTTAATTCATGATTCATGATTTAATTCATGAATCATGATTTGATTTTTGATTCATGATTCAATTCATGATTCCTTATTCATGATTCAATTCATGATTGATGATTCGATTCATGATTCCTGATTTAATTCATGATTCATGATTTAATTTATGATTCATGATTCGATTCATTATTCATGATTATGATTCGATTCATGATTTATGATTAATGATTCAATTCATAAATCTTGATTCATGATTCGATTCATGATTCATGATTCATGATTAAATTCATAATTCATGATTCGATTCATGATTCGATTCATAAATCATGATTCGATTCATGATTCATGATTCATAATTGAATTCATGATTCATGATTCAATTCATGATTTATGATTCGATTCATGATTCAATTCATGATTCATGATTCAATTCATTATTCATGATTCATGATTCATGATTCATGATTCATGATTCGATTCATGATTCATGATTCATTATAAATGATTAAATTCATGATTCATAATTCATGATTCGATTCATGATTCATGATTCGATTCATGATTCATGATTCGATTCATGATTCATGATTCGATTCATGATTCATGATTCATGATTCATGATTCATGATTAATGATTTAATTCATGATTCATGATTCGATTCATGATTCATGATTCAATTCATGATTCATGATTCATGATTCATGATTTAATTCATGATTTGTTTCATGATTCATGATTCAATTCATGATTCATGATTCATGATTCATTATTCAATTCATGATTCATGATTCATGATTTAATTCATGATTTATGATTCAGTTCATGATTCATGATTCATGATTCAATTCATGATTCATGATTGATTTCATGATTCATGATTCTATTCATGATTCATTTCATGATTCATGTTTCATTTCATGATTCATGATTTAATTTATGATTCATGATTTATGATTTAATTCATGATTCATGATGCAATTCATGATTCATGATTTAATTCATGATTCATGATGCAATTCATGATTCATGATTCAATTCATGATTCAATTCATGATTCATGATTCAATTCATGATTCCTGATTTGATTCATGATTCATAATTCATGATTCATGATTCAATTCATGATTCATGATTCATGATTCGTGATTCAATTCATGATTCATGATTCATGATTCATGATTCAATTCATGATTCATGATTTAATTCATGATTCATGATTCGATTCATGATTCATGATTCAATTCATGATTCCTTAATTATGATTCATGATTGAATTCATGATTCATGATTCGATTCATGAGTCATGATTGAATTCATGATTCATGATTCGATTCATTATTCATGATTCATGATTCGATTCATGATTCATGATTCATGATTAATGATTCAATTCATAAATCATGATTTATGATTCGATTCATGATTCATGATTCAATTCATGATTCATGATTCGATTCATGATTCATGATTCATGATTCAATTTATGATTTATGATTAGATTCATGATTCATGATTAAATTTATGATTCATGATTCAATTCATGATTCATGATTAATAATTCAATTCATGATTCTTGATTCGATTCATGATTCATGATTCGATTTATTATTCATGATTCATGATTCGATTCATTATTCATGATTCATTATTCGATTCATGATTCATGATTAATGATTCAATTCATGATTCATGATTCATGACTCGATTAAAGATTCATGATTCATGATTCAATTCATGTTTCATGATTCATGATTCATGATTCGATTTATGATTCATGATTCAATTCATGATTCATGATTCGATTCATTATTCATGATTCATGATTCGATTCATTATTCATGATTCATGATTTGATTCATGATTCATGATTAATGATTCAATTCATGATTCATGATTCGATTAAAGATTCATGATTCATGATTCAATTCATGATTCATGATTCATGATTTGATTCATGACTCATGATTCATGATTCGATTCATGATTCATGATTCATGATTAATGATTCAATTCATGATTCATGATTCATGATTCGATTCATTATTCATGATTCATGATTTGATTCATGATTCATGATTAATGATTCAATTCATGATTCATGATTCGATTAAAGATTCATGATTCATGATTCAATTCATGATTCATGATTCATGATTTGATTCATGACTCATGATTCATGATTCGATTCATGATTCATGATTCATGATTCAATTCATGATTCATGATTCGATTCATTATTCATGATTCATGATTCGATTCATTATTCATGATTCATGATTTGATTCATGATTCATGATTAATGATTCAATTCATGATTCATGATTCGATTAAAGATTCATGATTCATGATTCAATTCATGATTCATGATTCATGATTTGATTCATGACTCATGATTCATGATTCAATTCATGATTCATGATTCATAATTCGATTCATGATTCATGATTCGATTCATGATTCATGATTCAATTTATGATTCATGATTCATAATTCATGATTTGATTCATGATTCATGATTCATGATTCAATTCATGATTCATGATTCATAATTCGATTCATGATTCATGATTCGATTCATGATTCATGATTCAATTTATGATTCATGATTCATAATTCATGATTCGATTCATGATTCATGATTCGATACATTATTCATGATTCAATTCATTATTCATGATTTAATTCATGATTCATGATTTGATTCTTGATTCATGATTCAATTCATGTTTCCTTATTCATGATTGATGATTCAATATATGATTGATGATTCGATTCATGATTCATGATTCAATTCATGATTGATGATTCGATTCATGATTCATGATTCATGATTCGATACATGATTCAATTCATGATTCATGATTCAATTCATGATTCATGATTCATGATTCATGATTGAATTCATGATTCATGATTCGATTCATGATTCACGATTCATGATTCGATTCATGATTCATGATTCAATTCATGATTCATGATTCATGATTTAATTCATGATACATGATTCAATTCATGATTTATGATTCGATTCATGATTCATGAATCAATTCATGATTCATGATTCAATTCATGATTCAAGATTCATGATTCATGATTCATGATTCGATTCATGATTCATGATTCATGATTCATGATTCGATTCATGATTCATGATTAGATTCATGATTCATGGCTCATAATTAGATTTATGATTCATGATTCGATTTATGATTCATGAGTCATAATTCATGATTCGATTCATGATTCATGATTAATGATTCATGATTCATGATTCATGATTCATGATTCAATTCATTATTCAATTCATGATTAATGATTCAATTCATGATTCATGAATCAATACATTATTAATGATTCATGATTCGATTGATGATTCATGATTAATGATTCAATTCATGATTCATGATTCATGATTCGATTCATGATTCATGATTCGATTCTCGATTCATGATTAATGATTCAATTCATGATTCATGATTCATGATTCAATTCATGATTCATGATTCATGATTCGATTCATGATTCATGTTTTGATTTATGATTCATGATTCATAATTCATGATTCGAGTCATTATTCATGATTCATAATTCATGATTCATGATTCAATTCATGATTCATGATTCATAATTCATGATTAATGATTCAATTCATAATTCATGATTCATGATTCAATTCATTATTCATGATTCATGATTCATGATTCGATTCATGATTCATGATTCATTATTAATGATTCAAATTATGATTCATGATTCGATACATGATTCATGATTCATGATTCGATTCATAAATCATGATTCGATTCATGATTCATGATTCATAATTGAATTCATGATTCATGATTCAATTCATGATTTATGATTCAATTCATGATTCATGATTCAATTCATTATTCATGATTCATGATTCATGATTCGATTCATGATTCATGATTCATTATAAATGATTAAATTCATGATTCATAATTCAATTCATAATTCATGATTCGATTCATGATTTGATTCATGATTCATGATTCAATTCATGATTCATAATTCATGATTTAATTCATGATTCATGATTTATGATTCATTATTCAATTCATGATTCATGATTCAATTCATGATTCATTTCATGATTCATGATTCATTTCATGATTCATTATTTAAATCATGATTCATGATTTAATTCATGATTCATGATGCAATTCATGATTCATGATTCAGTTCATGATTTATGATTCGATTCATGATTCATGATTCAATTCATGATTCAAGATTCATGATTCAATTCATGATTCATGATTTGATTCATGATTCAATTCATGATTCATGATTTGATTCATGATTTAAGATTCGTGATTCAATTCATGATTCATGATTTGATTCATGATTCAATTCATGATTCATGATTCATGATTCGATTAAAGATTCATGATTCATGATTCAATTCATGTTTCATGATTCATGATTTGATTCATGATTCATGATTAATGATTGAATTCATGATTCATGATTCGATTCATGATTCATGATTCCTGATTCGATTCATGATTCATGATTCAATTCATGATTCATGATTCATGATTTAATTCATGATACATGATTCAATTCATGATTTATGATTCGATTCATGATTCATGAATCAATTCATGATTCATTATTCAATTCATGATTCAAGATTCATGATTCATGATTCATGATTCGATTCATGATTCATGATTCATGATTCATGATTCATGATTCGATTCATGATTCATGATTAGATTCATGATTCATGGTTCATAATTAGATTTATGATTCATGATTCGATTTATGGTTCATGAGTCATAATTCATGATTCGATTCATGATTCATGATTCATGATTCATGATTCATGATTCATGATTCAATTCATTATTCAATTCATGATTAATGATTCAATTCATGATTCATTAATCAATTCATTATTCATGATTCATGATTCGATTGATGATTCATGATTAATGATTCAATTCATGATTCATGATTCATATTTCAATTCATGATTCATGATTCGATTCTCGATTCATGATTAATGATTCAATTCATGATTCATGATTCATGATTAAATTCATGATTCATGATTCATGATTCGATTCATGATTCATGTTTTGATTTATGATTCATGATTCATAATTCATGATTCGAGTCATTATTCATGATTCATAATTCATGATTCATGATTCAATTCATGATTCATGATTCATAATTCATGATTAATGATTCAATTCATAATTCATGATTCATGATTCAATTCATTATTCATGATTCATGATTCATGATTCGATTCATGATTCATGATTCATTATTAATGATTCAAATTATGATTCATGATTCGATACATGATTCATGATTCATGATTCGATTCATAAATCATGATTCGATTCATGATTCATGATTCATAATTGAATTCATGATTCATGATTCAATTCATGATTTATGATTCAATTCATGATTCATGATTCAATTCATAATTCATGATTCATGATTCATGATTCGATTCATGATTCATGATTCATTATAAATGATTAAATTCATGATTCATAATTCAATTCATAATTCATGATTCGATTCATGATTCGATTCATGATTCATGATTCAATTCATGATTCATGATTCATGATTTAATTCATGATTCATGATTTATGATTCATTATTCAATTCATGATTCATGATTCAATTCATGATTCATGATTCAATTCATGATTCATTTCATGATTCATGATTCATTTCATGATTCATTATTTAAATCATGATTCATGATTTGATTCATGATTCATGATTCAATTCATGATTCATGATTTAATTCATGATTCATGATTCGATTTTTGATTCATGATTCAATTCAAGATTCCTTATTCATGATTCATGATTCAATTCATGATTGATGATTCTATTCATGATTCATGATTTAATTCATGATTCATGATTTAATTCATGATTCATGATTCGATTCATTATTCATGATTCATGATTCGATTCATGTTTCATGATTAATGATTCAATTCATAAATCTTGATTCATGATTCGATTCATGATTCATGATTAAATTCATGATTCATGATTCGATTCATGATTCATGATTCGATTCATGATTCATGATTCGATTCATAAATCATGATTCCATTCATGATTCATGATTCATAATTGAATTCATGATTCAAGATTCAATTCATGATTTATGATTCGATTCATGATTCATGATTCAATTCATGATTCATGATTCAATTCATGATTCATGATTCATGATTCATGATTCGATTCATGATTTATGATTCATTATAAATGATTAAATTCATGATTCATAATTCAATTCATAATTCATGATTCGATTTATGATTCATGATTCGATTCATGATTCATGATTCATGATTCATGATTAATGATTTAATTCATGATTCATGATTCGATTCATGATTCATGATTCATGATTTAATTCATGATTTGATTCATGATTCATGATTCAATTCATGATTCATGATTCATGATTCATTATTCAATTCATGATTCATGATTCATGATTTAATTCATGATTTATGATTCAGTTCATGATTCATGATTCATGATTCAATTCATGATTCATGATTGATTTCATGATTCATGATTCAATTCATGATTCATTTCATGATTCATGATTCATTTCATGATTCATGATTTAATTCATGATTCATGATTCATGATTTAATTCATGATTCATGATGCAATTCATGATTCATGATTCAATTCATGATTCAATTCATGATTTATGATTCGATTCATGATTCATGATTCAATTCATGATTTAAGATATATGATTCAATTCATGATTCATGATTTGATTCATGATTCATAATTCATGATTCATGATTCAAATCATGATTCATGATTCATGATTCAATTCATGATTCATGATTCAATTCATGATTCATGATTCAATTCATGATTCATGATTCATGATTCAATTCATGATTCATGATTCAATTCATGATTCATGACTTAATTCATGATTCATGATTTGATTCATGATTCATGATTCAATTCATGATTCCTTATTCATGATTCATGATTCAATTCATGATTCATGATTCGATTCATGAGTCATGATTGAATTCATGATTCATGATTCGATTCATTATTCATTATTCATGATTCGATTCATGATTCATGATTAAATTCATGATTTATGATTCGATTCATGATTCATGATTCATGATTCAATTCATGATTTATGATTCGATTCATGATTCATGATTCAATTTATGATTCATGATTCAATTCATTATTCATGATTCATGATTCATGATTCGATTCATGATTCATGATTAATGATTCAATTCATGATTCTTGATTCGATTCATGATTCATTATTCGATTTATTATTCATGATTCATGATTCGATTCATTATTCATGATTCATGATTCGATTCATGAGTCATGATTAATAAATCAATTCATATTTCATGATTCATGATTAGATTAAAGATTCATGATTCATGATTCAATTCATGTTTCATGATTCATGATTTGATTCATGATTCATGATTCATGATTAATGATTCAATTCATGATTCATGATTCATGATTCGATTCATGATTCATGAATCATAATTCGATTCATGATTCATGATTCAATTCATGATTCATGATTCATATTTCAATTCATGATTCATGATTCGATTCTCGATTCATGATTACTGATTCAATTCATGATTCATGATTCATGATTAAATTCATGATTCATGATTCATGATTCGATTCATGATTCATGTTTTGATTTATGATTCATGATTCATAATTCATGATTCGAGTCATTATTCATGATTCATAATTCATGATTCATGATTCAATTCATGATTCATGATTCATAATTCATGATTAATGATTCAATTCATAATTCATGATTCATGATTCAATTCATTATTCATGATTCATGATTCATGATTCGATTCATGATTCATGATTCATAATTAATGATTCAAATTATGATTCATGATTCGATACATGATTCATGATTCATGATTCGATTCATAAATCATGATTCGATTCATGATTCATGATTCATAATTGAATTCATGATTCATGATTCAATTCATGATTTATGATTCAATTCATGATTCATGATTCAATTCATAATTCATGATTCATGATTCATGATTCGATTCATGATTCATGATTCATTATAAATGATTAAATTCATGATTCATAATTCAATTCATAATTCATGATTCGATTCATGATTCGATTCATGATTCATGATTCAATTCATGATTCATGATTTAATTCATGATTCATGATTTATGATTCATTATTCAATTCATGATTCATGATTCAATTCATGATTCATGATTCAATTCATGATTCATTTCATGATTCATGATTCATTTCATGATTCATTATTTAAATCATGATTCATGATTTGATTCATGATTCATGATTCAATTCATGATTCATGATTTAATTCATGATTCATGATTCGATTTTTGATTCATGATTCAATTCAAGATTCCTTATTCATGATTCATGATTCAATTCATGATTGATGATTCTATTCATGATTCATGATTTAATTCATGATTCATGATTTAATTCATGATTCATGATTCGATTCATTATTCATGATTCATGATTCGATTCATGTTTCATGATTAATGATTCAATTCATAAATCTTGATTCATGATTCGATTCATGATTCATGATTAAATTCATGATTCATGATTCGATTCATGATTCATGATTCGATTCATGATTCATGATTCGATTCATAAATCATGATTCCATTCATGATTCATGATTCATAATTGAATTCATGATTCAAGATTCAATTCATGATTTATGATTCGATTCATGATTCATGATTCAATTCATGATTCATGATTCAATTCATGATTCATGATTCATGATTCATGATTCGATTCATGATTTATGATTCATTATAAATGATTAAATTCATGATTCATAATTCAATTCATAATTCATGATTCGATTTATGATTCATGATTCGATTCATGATTCATGATTCATGATTCATGATTAATGATTTAATTCATGATTCATGATTCGATTCATGATTCATGATTCATGATTTAATTCATGATTTGATTCATGATTCATGATTCAATTCATGATTCATGATTCATGATTCATTATTCAATTCATGATTTATGATTCATGATTTAATTCATGATTTATGATTCAGTTCATGATTCATGATTCATGATTCAATTCATGATTCATGATTGATTTCATGATTCATGATTCAATTCATGATTCATTTCATGATTCATGATTCATTTCATGATTCATGATTTAATTCATGATTCATGATTCATGATTTAATTCATGATTCATGATGCAATTCATGATTCATGATTCAATTCATGATTCAATTCATGATTTATGATTCGATTCATGATTCATGATTCAATTCATGATTTAAGATATATGATTCAATTCATGATTCATGATTTGATTCATGATTCATAATTCATGATTCATGATTCAAATCATGATTCATGATTCATGATTCAATTCATGATTCATGATTCAATTCATGATTCATGATTCAATTCATGATTCATGATTCATGATTCAATTCATGATTCATGATTCAATTCATGATTCATGACTTAATTCATGATTCATGATTTGATTCATGATTCATGATTCAATTCATGATTCCTTATTCATGATTCATGATTCAATTCATGATTCATGATTCGATTCATGAGTCATGATTGAATTCATGATTCATGATTCGATTCATTATTCATTATTCATGATTCGATTCATGATTCATGATTAAATTCATGATTTATGATTCGATTCATGATTCATGATTCATGATTCAATTCATGATTTATGATTCGATTCATGATTCATGATTCAATTTATGATTCATGATTCAATTCATTATTCATGATTCATGATTCATGATTCGATTCATGATTCATGATTAATGATTCAATTCATGATTCTTGATTCGATTCATGATTCATTATTCGATTTATTATTCATGATTCATGATTCGATTCATTATTCATGATTCATGATTCGATTCATGAGTCATGATTAATAAATCAATTCATATTTCATGATTCATGATTAGATTAAAGATTCATGATTCATGACTCAATTCATGTTTCATGATTAATGATTTGATTCATGATTCATGATTCATGATTAATGATTCAATTCATGATTCATGATTCATGATTCGATTCATGATTCATGAATCATAATTCGATTCATGATTCATGATTCAATTCATGATTCATGATTCGATTTATGATTCATGATTCATAATTCATGATTCAATTCATGATTCATGATTCATGATTCATGATTCAATTCATGATTCATGATTCGATTCATGATTCATGATTCATGATTCATGATTTGATTCATGATTCATGATTCAATTCATGATTCATGATTTAATTCATGATTCATGATTTGATTCTTGATTCATTTCATGATTCATGATTCAATTCATGATTCATGATTCATGATTTAATTCATGATTTGATTCATGATTCAATTCATAAATCTTGATTCATGATTCGATTCATGATTCATGATTCATGATTAAATTCATGATTCATGATTCGATTCATGATTCATGATTCGATTCATAAATCATGATTCGATTCATGATTCATAATTGAATTCATGATTCATGATTCAATTCATGATTTATGATTCGATTCATGATTCATGATTCAATTCATGATTCATGATTCAATTCATTATTCATGATTCATGATTCATGATTTGATTCATAATTCATGATTCATTATAAATGATTAAATTCATGATTCATAATTCAATTCATAATTCATGATTCGATTCATGATTCATGATTCGATTCATGATTCATGATTCATGATTCATGATTAATGATTTAATTCATGATTCATGATTCATGATTCGATTCATGATTCATGATTCAATTCATGATTCATGATTCATAATTCATGATTTAATTCATGATTTGATTCATGATTCATGATTCAATTCATGATTCATGATTCATCATTCATCATTCAATTCATGATTCATGATTCATGATTTAATTCATGATTTATGATTCAGTTCATGATTCATGATTCATGATTCAATTCATGATTCATGATTGATTTCATGATTCATGATTCAATTCATGATTCATTTCATGATTCATGATTCATTTCATGATTCATGATTTAATTCATGATTCATGATTCATGATTTAATTCATGATTCATGATGCAATTCATGATTCATGATTCAATTCATGATTCAATTCATGATTTATGATTCATGATTCAATTCATGATTCATGATTCAATTCATGATTCATGATTCATGATTCAATTCATGATTCATGATTCAATTCATGATTCATGATTCAATTCATGATTCATGATTCATGATTCAATTCATGATTCATGATTTAATTCATGATTCATGATTTGATTCATGATTCATGATTCAATTCATGATTCCTTATTCATGATTCATGATTCAATTCATGATTCATGATTCGATTCATGAGTCATGATTGAATTCATGATTCATGATTTGATTCATGATTCAATTCATGATTCCTTATTCATGATTCATGATTCAATTCATGATTCATGATTCGATTCATGAGTCATGATTGAATTCATGATTCATGATTCGATTCATTATTCATGATTCATGATTCGATTTATGATTCATGATTCATGATTAATGATTCAATTCATAAATCATGATTCATGATTCGATTCATGATTCATGATTAAATTCATGATTCATGATTCGATTCATGATTCATGATTCATGATTCAATTCATGATTTATGATTCGATTCATGATTCAATTTATGATTCATGATTCAATTCATTATTCATGATTCATGATTCATGATTCGATTCATGATTCATGATTAATGATTCAATTCATGATTCTTGATTCGATTCATGATTCATGATTCGATTTATTATTCATGATTCATGATTCGAATCATTATTCATGATTCATGATTCATGATTCGATTCATGATTCATGATTAATGATTCAATTCATGATTCTTGATTCGATTCATGATTCATGATTCGATTTATTATTCATGATTTATGATTCGATTCATTATTCATGATTCATGATTCGATTCATGATTCATGATTAATGATTCAATTCTTGATTCATGATTCATGATTCTATTAAAGATTCATGATTCATGATTCAATTCATGTTTCATGATTCATGATTCGATTCATGATTCATGAATCATAATTCGATTCATGATTCATGATTCAATTCATGATTCATGATTTGATTTATGATTCATGATTCATAATTCATGATTCAATTCATGATTCATGATTCATGATTCATGATTCAATTCATGATTCATGATTCGATTCATGATTCATGATTCATGATTCATGATTTGATTCATGATTCATGATTCAATTCATGATTCATGATTTAATTCATGATTCATGATTTGATTCATGATTCATTTCATGACTCATGATTCAATTCATGATTCATCATTCATGATTTAATTCATGATTTGATTCATCATTCATGATTCAATTCATGATTCATGATTCATTATTCAATTCATGATTCATGATTCAATTCATGATTTATGATTCAATTCATGATTCATGATTCAATTCATGATTCATGATTAATTTCATGATTCATGATTCAATTCATGATTCATTTTATTATTCATGATTCAATTCATGATTCATGATTCAATTCATGATTCAAGATTCGATTCATTATTCATGATTCATGATTCGATTCATGGTTCATGATTAATGATTCAATTCATAAATCATGATTCATGATTCGATTCATGATTCATGATTCAATTCATGATTCCTTATTCATGATTCATGATTCATGATTGAATTCATGATTCATGATTCAATTCATGATTCAATTCATGATTTATGATTCGATTCATGATTCATGATTCAATTCATGATTCATGATTCAATTCAAGATTCATGATTCATGATTCGATTCATGATTCATGATTCAATTCATGATTCATGATTCATAATACATGATTTAATTCATGATTTGATTCATGATTCATGATTCAATTCATGATTCATGATTCATGATTCATTATTCAATTCATGATTCTTGATTCATGATTTAATTCATGATTTATGATTCAGTTCATGATTCATGATTCATGATTCAATTCATGATTCATGATTAATTTCATGATTCATGATTCATTATTCGATTTATTATTCATGATTCATGATTCGATTCATTATTCATGATTCATGATTCGATTCATGAGTCATGATTAATAAATCAATTCATATTTCATGATTCATGATTAGATTAAAGATTCATGATTCATGATTCAATTCATGTTTCATGATTCATGATTTGATTCATGATTCATGATTCATGATTAATGATTCAATTCATGATTCATGATTCATGATTCGATTCATGATTCATGAATCATAATTCGATTCATGATTCAATTCATGATTCATGATTCGATTTATGATTCATGATTCATAATTCATGATTCAATTCATGATTCATGATTCATGATTCATGATTCAATTCATGATTCATGATTCGATTCATGATTCATGATTCATGATTCATGATTTGATTCATGATTCATGATTCAATTCATGATTCATGATTTAATTCATGATTCATGATTTGATTCTTGATTCATTTCATGATTCATGATTCAATTCATGATTCATGATTCATGATTTAATTCATGATTTGATTCATGATTCAATTCATAAATCTTGATTCATGATTCGATTCATGATTCATGATTCATGATTAAATTCATGATTCATGATTCGATTCATGATTCATGATTCGATTCATAAATCATGATTCGATTCATGATTCATGATTCATAATTGAATTCATGATTCATGATTCAATTCATGATTTATGATTCGATTCATGATTCATGATTCAATTCATGATTCATGATTCAATTCATTATTCATGATTCATGATTCATGATTTGATTCATAATTCATGATTCATTATAAATGATTAAATTCATGATTCATAATTCAATTCATAATTCATGATTCGATTCATGATTCATGATTCGATTCATGATTCATGATTCATGATTCATGATTAATGATTTAATTCATGATTCATGATTCATGATTCGATTCATGATTCATGATTCAATTCATGATTCATGATTCATAATTCATGATTTAATTCATGATTTGATTCATGATTCATGATTCAATTCATGATTCATGATTCATCATTCATCATTCAATTCATGATTCATGATTCATGATTTAATTCATGATTTATGATTCAGTTCATGATTCATGATTCATGATTCAATTCATGATTCATGATTGATTTCATGATTCATGATTCAATTCATGATTCATTTCATGATTCATGATTCATTTCATGATTCATGATTTAATTCATGATTCATGATTCATGATTTAATTCATGATTCATGATGCAATTCATGATTCAATTCATGATTCAATTCATGATTTATGATTCATGATTCAATTCATGATTCATGATTCAATTCATGATTCATGATTCATGATTCAATTCATGATTCATGATTCAATTCATGATTCATGATTCAATTCATGATTCATGATTCAATTCATGATTCATGATTCAATTCATGATTCATGATTTAATTCATGATTCATGATTTGATTCATGATTCATGATTCAATTCATGATTCCTTATTCATGATTCATGATTGAATTCATGATTCATGATTCGATTCATGAGTCATGATTGAATTCATGATTCATGATTTGATTCATGATTCAATTCATGATTCCTTATTCATGATTCATGATTCAATTCATGATTCATGATTCGATTCATGAGTCATGATTGAATTCATGATTCATGATTCGATTCATTATTCATGATTCATGATTCGATTTATGATTCATGATTCATGATTAATGATTCAATTCATAAATCATGATTCATGATTCGATTCATGATTCATGATTAAATTCATGATTCATGATTCGATTCATGATTCATGATTCATGATTCAATTCATGATTTATGATTCGATTCATGATTCAATTTATGATTCATGATTCAATTCATTATTCATGATTCATGATTCATGATTCGATTCATGATTCATGATTAATGATTCAATTCATGATTCTTGATTCGATTCATGATTCATGATTCGATTTATTATTCATGATTCATGATTCGAATCATTATTCATGATTCATGATTCATGATTCGATTCATGATTCATGATTAATGATTCAATTCATGATTCTTGATTCGATTCATGATTCATGATTCGATTTATTATTCATGATTCATGATTCGATTCATTATTCATGATTCATGATTCGATTCATGATTCATGATTAATGATTCAATTCTTGATTCATGATTCATGATTCTATTAAAGATTCATGATTCATGATTCAATTCATGTTTCATGATTCATGATTCGATTCATGATTCATGAATCATAATTCGATTCATGATTCATGATTCAATTCATGATTCATGATTTGATTTATGATTCATGATTCATAATTCATGATTCAATTCATGATTCATGATTCATGATTCATGATTCAATTCATGATTCATGATTCGATTCATGATTCATGATTCATGATTCATGATTTGATTCATGATTCATGATTCAATTCATGATTCATGATTTAATTCATGATTCATGATTTGATTCATGATTCATTTCATGACTCATGATTCAATTCATGATTCATCATTCATGATTTAATTCATGATTTGATTCATCATTCATGATTCAATTCATGATTCATGATTCATTATTCAATTCATGATTCATGATTCAATTCATGATTTATGATTCAATTCATGATTCATGATTCAATTCATGATTCATGATTAATTTCATGATTCATGATTCAATTCATGATTCATTTTATTATTCATGATTCAATTCATGATTCATGATTCAATTCATGATTCAAGATTCGATTCATTATTCATGATTCATGATTCGATTCATGGTTCATGATTAATGATTCAATTCATAAATCATGATTCATGATTCGATTCATGATTCATGATTCAATTCATGATTCCTTATTCATGATTCATGATTCATGATTGAATTCATGATTCATGATTCAATTCATGATTCAATTCATGATTTATGATTCGATTCATGATTCATGATTCAATTCATGATTCATGATTCAATTCAAGATTCATGATTCATGATTCGATTCATGATTCATGATTCAATTCATGATTCATGATTCATAATACATGATTTAATTCATGATTTGATTCATGATTCATGATTCAATTCATGATTTATGATTCATGATTCATTATTCAATTCATGATTCTTGATTCATGATTTAATTCATGATTTATGATTCAGTTCATGATTCATGATTCATGATTCAATTCATGATTCATGATTAATTTCATGATTTATGATTCAATTCATGATTCATTTCATGATTCATGATTTATTTCATGATTCATGATTTAATTCATGATTCATGATTCATGATTTAATTCATGATTCATGATGCAATTCATGATTCATGATTCAATTCATGATTCAATTTATGATTTATGATTCGATTCATGATTCATGATTCAATTCATGATTCAAGATTCATGATTCAATTCATGATTCATGATTTGATTCATGATTCATAATTCATGATTCATGATTCAATGCATGATTCATGATTCATGATTCAATTCATGATTCATAATTCAATTCATGATTCATGATTCATGATTCAATTCATGATTCATGATTCAATTCATGATTCACGATTTAATTTATGATTCATGATTCGATTCATGATTCATGATTCAATTCATGATTCCTTATTCATGATTCATGATTCAATTCATGATTCATGATTCGATTCATGAGTCATGATTGAATTCTTGATTCATGATTCGATTCATTATTCATGATTCATGATTCGATTAATGATTCATGATTCATGATTAATGATTCAATTCATAAATCATGATTCATGATTCGATTCATGATTCATGATTCTTGAATCAATTCATGATTTATGATTCGATTCAGATTCATGATTCAATTTATGATTCATGATTCAATTCATTATTCATGATTCATGATTCATGATTCGATTCATGATTCATGATTAATGATTCAATTCATGATTCTTGATTCGATTCATGATTGATGATTCGATTTATTATTCATGATTCATGATTCGATTCATTATTCATGATTCATGATTCGATTCATGATTCATGATTAATGATTCAATTCATGATTCATGATTCATGATTCAATTAAAGATTCATGATTCTTGATTCAATTCATGTTTAATGATTCATGATTTGATTCATGATTCATGATTCATGATTCATGATTCAATTCATGATTCATGATTCATGATTCGATTCATGATTCATGAATCATAATTCAATTCATGATTCATGATTCAATTCATGATTCATGATTCATTTCATGATTCATGATTCAATTCATGATTCATTTCATGATTCATGATTCATTTCATGATTCATGATTTAATTCATGATTCATGATTTAATTCATGATTCATGATGCAATTCATGATTCATGATTCAATTCATGATTCAAGATTCATAATTCGATTCATGATTCATAATTCAATTCATGATTCAAGATTCATGATTCAATTCATGATTCATGATTCGATTTGTGATTCATGATTCATCATTCATGATTCGATTCATGATTCAAGATTCATGATTCATGATTCAATTCATGATTCATGATTCAATTCATGATTCATGATTCATGATTCGATTCATGATTCATGATTCATGATTCGATTCATGATTCATGATTCATGATTCGATTCATGATTCATGATTCATGATTCATGATTCAATTCATGAATCATGATTCGATTCATGATTCATGATTTGATTCATGATTCATGATTCATGATTTGATTCATGATTCATGATTCAATTCATGATTCATGATTTAATTCATGATTCATGATTCGATTTTTACTTCATGAATCAATTCATGATTCCTTATTCATGATTCATGATTCCTTATTCATGATTCATGATTCAATTCATGATTGATGATTCAATTCATGATTCAAGATTCATGATTCGATTCATGATTCATAATTCAATTCATGATTCACGATTCATGATTCAATTCATGATTCATGATTTGATTCATGATTTATAATTCATGATTCATGATTCAATTCATGATTCATGATTCATGATTCAATTCATGATTCATGATTCAATTCATGCTTCATGATTCATGATTCAATTCATGATTCATGATTTAATTCATGATTCATGATTCGATTCATGATTCATGATTCAATTCATGATTCCTTATTCATGATTCAATTCATGATTCATGATTCGATTCATGATTCATGATTCAATTCATGATTCATGATTCATTTCATTATTCATTATTCATGATTCGATTCATGATTCATGATTCATGATTAATGATTCATTTCATAAATCATGATTCATGATTCGATTCATGATTCATGAATTATGATTCAATTCATGATTCATGATTCGATTCTTGATTCATGATTCATGATTCAATTCATGGATTATGATTCAATTCATGATTCATGATTCAATTTATGATTCATGATTCAATTCATTATTCATGATTCATGATTCATGATTCGATTCATGATTCATGATTAATGATTCAATTCATGATTCTTGATTCGATTCATGATTCATGATTCGATTTATGATTCATGATACATCATTCATGATTCGATTCATGATTCAAGATTCATGATTCATGACTCGATTCATGATTCATGATTCATGATTCGATTCATGATTCATGATTCATGATTCGATTAATGATTCATGATTCATGATTCATGATTCAATTCATGATTCATGATTCGATTCATGATTCATGATTCATGATTTGATTCATGATTCATGATTTGATTCATGATTCATGATTTAATTCATGAATCATGATTTGATTTTTGATTCATGATTCAATTCATGATTCCTTATTCATGATTCAATTCATGATTGATGATTCAATTCATGATTCCTGATTTAATTCATGATTCATGATTTAATTCATGATTCATGATTCGATTCATTATTCATGATTCATGATTCGATTCATGATTTATGATTAATGAATTAATTCATAAATCTTGATTCATGATTCGATTCATGATTCATGATTCGTGATTAAATTCATAATTCATGATTCGATTCATGATTCGATTCATAAATCATGATTCGATTCATGATTAATGATTCATAATTGAATTCATGATTCATGATTCAATTCATGATTTATGATTCGATTCATGATTCAATTCATGATTCATGATTCAATTCATTATTCATGATTCATGATTCATGATTCATAATTCATGATTCGATTCATGATTCATTATAAATGATTAAATTCATGATTCATAATTGATGATTCGATTCATGATTCATGATTCGATTCATGATTCATGATTCATGATTCATGATTAATGATTTAATTCATGATTCATGATTCGATTCATGATTCATGATTCAATTCATGATTCATGATTCATGATTTAATTCATGATTTGTTTCATGATTCATGATTCAATTCATGATTCATGATTCATGATTCATTATTCAATTCATGAATCATGATTCATGATTTAATTCATGATTTATGATTCAGTTCATGATTCATGATTCATGATTCAATTCATGATTCATGATTGATTTCATGATTCATGATTCTATTCATGATTCATTTCATGATTCATGTTTCATTTCATGATTCATGATTTAATTTATGATTCATGATTCATGATTTAATTCATGATTCATGATGCAATTCATGATTCATGATTCAATTCATGATTTATGATTCGATTCATGATTCATGATTCAATTCATGATTCAAGATTCATGATTCAATTCATGATTCCTGATTTTATTCATGATTCATAATTCATGATTCATGATTCAATACATGATTCATGATTCATGATTCATGATTCATGATTCAATTCATGATTCATGATTCATGATTCAATTCATGATTCATGATTTAATTCATGATTCATGATTCGATTCATGATTCATGATTCAATTCATGATTCCTTAATTATGATTCATGATTCAATTCATGATTCATGATTCATAAATCATGATTTATGATTGAATTCATGATTCATGATTCGATTCATTATTCATGATTCATGATTCGAATTATGATTCATGATTCGATTGATGATTAATGATTCATGATTAATGATTCAATTCATAAATCATGATTTATGATTCGATTCATGATTCATGATTCAATTCATGATTCATGATTCGATTCATGATTCATGATTCATGATTCAATTTATGATTTATGATTAGATTCATGATTCATGATTAAATTTATGATTCATGATTCAATTCATGATTCATGATTCATGATTCATGATTCGATTCATGATTCATGATTAATAATTCAATTCATGATTCTTGATTCGATTCATGATTCATGATTCGATTTATTATTCATGATTCATGATTCGATTCATTATTCATGATTCATGATTCGATTCATGATTCATGATTAATGATTCAATTCATGATTCATGATTCATGATTCGATTAAAGATTCATGATTCATGATTAAATTCATGTTTCATGATTCATGATTCATGATTCGATTCATGATTCATGATTCAATTCATGATTCATGATTCGATTCATTATTCATGATTCATGATTTGATTCATTATTCATGATTCATGATTTGATTCATGATTCATGATTCATGATTTGATTCATGACTCATGATTCATGATTCGATTCATGATTCATGATTCATGATTAATGATTCAATTCATGATTCATGATTCATGATTCAATTCATGATTCATGATTCATAATTCGATTCATGATTCATGATTCGATTCATGATTCATGATTCAATTTATGATTCATGATTCATAATTCATGATTCGATTCATGATTCATGATTCATGATTCAATTCATGATTCATGATTCATAATTCGATTCATGATTCATGATTCGATTCATGATTCATGATTCAATTTATGATTCATGATTCATAATTCATGATTCATGATTCGATTTATGATTCATGATTTAATTCATGATTCATGATTCGATTCTTGATTCATGATTCAATTCAAGATTCCTTATTCATGATTCATGATTCAATTCATGATTGATGATTCGATTCATGATTCATGATTTAATTCATGATTCATGATTTAATTCATGATTCATGATTCGATTCATTATTCATGATTCATGATTCGATTCATGTTTCATGATTAATGATTCAATTCATAAATCTTGATTCATGATTCGATTCATGATTCATGATTAAATTCATGATTCATGATTCGATTCATGATTCATGATTCGATTCATGATTCATGATTCGATTCATAAATCATGATTCGATTCATGATTCATGATTCATAATTGAATTCATGATTCATGATTCAATTCATGATTTATGATTCGATTCATGATTCATGATTCAATTCTTGATTCATGATTCAATTCATTATTCATGATTCATGATTCATGATTCATGATTCGATTCATGATTCATGATTCATTATAAATGATTAAATTCATGATTCATAATTCAATTCATAATTCATGATTCGATTTATGATTCATGATTCGATTCATGATTCATGATTCATGATTCATGATTAATGATTTAATTTATGATTCATGATTCGATTCATGATTCATGATTCAATTCATGATTCATGATTCATGATTCATGATTTAATTCATGATTTGATTCATGATTCATGATTCAATTCATGATTCATGATTTATGATTCATTATTCAATTCATGATTCATGATTCATGATTTAATTCATGATTTATGATTCAGTTCATGATTCATGATTCATGATTCAATTCATGATTCATGATTGATTTCATGATTCATGATTCAATTCATGATTCATTTCATGATTCATGATTCATTTCATGATTCATGATTTAATTCATGATTCATGATTCATGATTCATGATTCATGATTTAATTCATGATTCATGATGCAATTCATGATTCATGATTCAATTCATGATTCAATTCATGATTTATGATTCGATTCATGATTCATGATTCAATTCATGATTCAAGATATATGATTCAATTCATGATTCATGATTTGATTCATGATTCATAATTCATGATTCAAGATTCAATTCATGATTCATGATTCATGATTCAATTCATGATTCATGATTCAATTCATGATTCATGATTCAATTCATGATTCATGATTCATGATTCAATTCATGATTCATGATTCAATTCATGATTCATGACTTAATTCATGATTCATGATTTGATTCATGATTCATGATTCAATTCATGATTCCTTATTCATGATTCATGATTCAATTCATGATTCATGATTCGATTCATGAGTCATGATTGAATTCATGATTCATGATTCGATTCAATATTCATGATTCATGATTCGATTCATGATTCATGATTCATGATTAATGATTCAATTCATAAATCATGATTCATGATTCGATTCATGATTCATGATTAAATTCATGATTTATGATTCGATTCATGATTCATGATTCATGATTCAATTCATGATTTATGATTCGATTCATGATTCATGATTCAATTTATGATTCATGATTCAATTCATTATTCATGATTCATGATTCATGATTCGATTCATGATTCATGATTAATGATTCAATTCATGATTCTTGATTCGATTCATGATTCATGATTCGATTTATTATTCATGATTCATGATTCGATTCATTATTCATGATTCATGATTCGATTCATGAGTCATGATTAATAAATCAATTCATATTTCATGATTCATGATTCGATTAAATATGAATCATGAATCATAATCATGAATAATGAATCGAATCATGAATCATGAATAATAAATCGAATCATGAATCATGAATCAAATCAAGAATCATGAATTGAATCATTAATCATGAATCATGAATCGAATCATGAATCATGAATCATGAATAATGAATTGAATCATGAATCATAAATTGAATCATGAATCATGAATCGAATCATAAATCATGAATTGAATCATGAATCATGAATCATGAATCGAATCATAAATCATGAATTTAATCATGAATCATGAATCGAATCATGAATCATGAATAATGAATTGAATCATGAATCATGAATTCAATTATGAATCATGAATCATGAATCGAATCATGATTTATGAATCGAATCATGAATCGAATCATGAATTATGAATTTAATCATGAATCATGAATCATGAATCGAATCATGAATCAAGATTTATGAATTGAATCATTAATCATAAATCATGAATCTAATCATGAATCATGAATAATGAATCGAATCATGAGTCATGAATTAAATCATGAATCATGAATTAAATCAGGAATCATGAATCGAATCATCAATCATGAATTGAATCATGAATAAGGAATCATGAATTGAATCATGAATCAAAAATCAAATCATGATTCATGAATTAAATCATGAATCATGAATTAAATCATGAATCATGAATCAAATCATGAATCATGAATCGAATCATGAATCATGAATCATGAATCGAATCATGAATCATGAATCATGAATCGAATCATGAATCATGAATCATTAATCGAATCATGAATCATGAATCATGAATCGAATCATGAATCATGAATCATGAATCGAATCATGAATCATGAATCTTGAATCATGAATCGAATCATGAATGATGAATCATGAATCATAAATCGAATCATGAATCATGAATCGGATCATGAATCATCATGAATCATGAATCAAATCAAGAATCATGAATCATGAATTGAATCACGAATCATGAATAATGAATCGAATCATGAATCATTAATAATAAATCGAATCATGAATCGAATCAAGAATCATGAATTGAATCATGAATCATGAATCATGAATAATGAATTGAATCATGAATCATAAATTGAATCATGAATCATGAATTGAATCATAATCCATGAATTGAATCATGAATCATGAATCATGAATCGAATCATGAATCATGAATTGAATCATGAATCATGAATCATGAATCGAATCATGAATCATGATTTATGAAATGAATCATTAATCATGAATCATGAATCATGAATCGAATCATGAATAATGAATAATGAAACGAATCATGAATCATGAATTGAATCATGAATCATGAATCAAATCATGAATCATGAATTGAATCATGAATAAGGAATCATGAATTGAATCATGAATCATGAATCGAATCATGAATCATGAATTAAATCATGAATCATGAATTGAATCATGAATCATGAAGCATGAATTGAATCATGAATCATGAATTGAATCATGAATTATGAATCATGAATTGAATCATGAATCATGAATTATAAATCATGAATCAAATCATGAATCATGAATTGAATCATGAATCGTGAATCATGAATTGAATTATGAATCATGAATCGAATCATGAATCTTGAATCATGAATTGAATCATGAATCATGAATTGCATCATGAATCATGAATTAAATCATGAATCATTAATTAAATCAGGAATCATGAATCGAATCATCAATCATGAATTGAATCATGAATCATGAATAAGGAATCATGTATCGAATCATGAATCATAATTTGAATCATTAATAATGAATCATGAATCATGAATCGAATCATGAATCATGAATCATGAATAATGAATTGAATCATGAATCATGAATTATGAATTGAATAATGAATCATGAATCTAATCATGAATCATGAATCATAAATTGAATCATTAATAATGAATCATGAATCATGAATCGAATCATGAATCATGAATCGAATCATGAATCATGAATCATGAATCTTGAATCATGAATTGAATTATGAATCATGAATTCAATCATGAATCATGAATCAAAGCATAAATCATGAATTGAATCATGAATCATGAATTCAATCATGAATCATGAATCATGGATTGAATCAGGAATCATGAATCATGAATCATGAATCGAATCATGAATCATGAATTGAATCATAATTCATGAATCATGAATCAAATCATGAATCAAGATTTATGAATTGAATCATTAATCATGAATCATGAATCGAATCATGAATCATGAATAATGAATCAAATCATGAATCATGAATTGAATCATGAATCATGAATCGAATCATCAATCATGAATTGAATCATGAATCATGAATAAGGAATCATGAATTAAATCATGAATTAAGAATCAAATCATGAATCATGAATTAAATCATGAATCATGAATTGAATCATGAATCATGAATCGAATCATGAATCATGAATCATGAATCATGAATCATGAATCGAATCATGAATCATGAATTGAATCATGAATCATGAATCATGAATCGAATCATGAAATATGAATCATGAATCATTAATCTCATCATGAATCATGAATCATGAATTGAATCATAAATCATGAATCATGAATCGAATCATGAATTATGAATTGAATTATGAATCATGAATTGAATCATTTATAATGAATCATGAATCATGAATCAAATCATGAATCATGAATCATGAATAATGAATAATGAATCAAATCATGAATCATGAATTGAATCATGAATCATGAATCGAATCATGAATCATGAATTGAATCATGAATAAGGAATCATGAATTGAATCATGAATCATGAAGCATGAATTGAATCATGAATCATGAATTGAATCATGAATCATGAATCCTGAATTGAATCATGAATCATGAATTATGAATCATGAATCAAATCATGAATCATGAATTGAATCATGAATCTTGAATCATGAATTGAATCATGAATCATGAATCGAATCATAAATCATGAATTGAATCATGAAATGAATCATGAATCATGAATTGCATCATGAATCAAGAATTAAATCATGAATCGAGAATCATGAATTAAATCATGAATCATGAAATGAATCATGAATCATGAAATGAATCATGAATTGAATCATGAATCATGAAATTAATCATGAATCATGAATTGAATCATGAATCATGAATCATGAATTGAATCATAAATCATGAATTAAATCATGAATCATGAATTGAATAATGAATCATGAATCATGAATCATGAATTGAATCATGATTTAAATCTTGATTTGAATCATGAATCATGAATTATGAAATGAATTATGAAATGAATCATGAATCATGAATTGAATCATGAATAATGAATTCAATCATGAATCATGAATTCAATCATGAATCATGAATCATGAATCGAATAATGATTTATGAATCGAATCATGAATAATGAATCGAATCATGAATCATGAATTTCATCATGAATCATGAATCATGAATCGAATCATGAATCAAGATTTATGAATTGAATCATTAATCATGAATCATGAATCGAATCATGAATCATGAATTTCATCATGAATCATGAATCAAGATTTATGAATTGAATCATTAATCATGAATCATGAATCGAATCATGAATCATGAATTTAATCATGAATCAAAATTTATGAATTGAATCATTAATCATGAATCATGAATCAATCATGAATCATGAATAATGAATCGAATCATCAATCATGAATTGAATCATGAATCATGAATAAGGAATCATGAATTGAATCATGAATCATGAATCGAATCATGAATCATGAATCATGAATAATGTATTGAATCATAAATCATAAATTGAATCATGAATCATGAATCGAATCATAATCCATGAATTGAATCACGAATCATGAATCATGAATCGAATCATGAATCATGAATTGAATCATGAATCATGAATCATGAATCGAATCATGAATCATGATTTATGAATTGAATCATGAATCGAATCATAATCCATGAATTGAATCACGAATCATGAATCATGAATCGAATCATGAATCATGAATTGAATCATGAATCATGAATCATGAATCGAATCATGAATCATGATTTATGAATTGAATCATTAATCATGAATCATGAATCGAATCATGAATAATGAATAATGAATCAAATCATGAATCATGAATTGAATCATAAATCATGAATCGAATCATGAATCATGAATCGAATCATGAATAAGGAATCATGAATTGAATCATAAATCATGAAGCATGAATTGAATCATGAATCATGAATTGAAGCATGAATCATGAATCATGAATTGAATCATGAATTATGAATCATTAATCAAATCATGAATCATGAATTGAATCATGAATCTTGACTCATGAATTGAATCATGAATCATGAATCGAATCATAAATCATGAATTGAATCATGAATTGAATCATGAATCATGAATTGCATCATGAATCATGAATTAAATCATGAATCGAGAATCATGAATTAAATCATGAATCATGAAATGAATCATGAATCATGAAATGAATCATGAATTGAATCATGAATCATGAAATTAATCATGAATCATGAATTGAATCATGATTCATGAATCATGAATTGAATCATGAATCATGAATCATGAATCATGAATCGAATCATGAATTATGAATTGAATTATGAATCATGAATTGAATCATTTATAATGAATCATGAATCATGAATCGAATCATGAATCATGAATCATGAATAATGAATAATGAATCAAATCATGAATCATGAATTGAATCATGAATCATGAATCATGAATTGAATCATGAATAAGGAATCATGAATTGAATCATGAATCATGAATCCTGAATTGAATCATGAATTGAATCATGAATCATGAATTGAATCATGATTAATGAATCCTGAATTGAATCATGAATCATGAATTATGAATCATGAATCAAATCATGAATCATGAATTGAATCATGAATCTTGAATCATGAATTGAATCATGAATCATGAATCGAATCATAAATCATTAATTGAATCATGAATTGAATCATGAATCATGAATTGCATCATGAATCATGAATTAAATCATGAATCGAGAATCATGAATTAAATCATGAATCATGAAATGAATCATGAATCATGAAATGAATCATGAATTGAATCATGAATCATAAAATTAATCATGAAACATGAATTGAATCATGAATCATGAATCATGAATTGAATCATAAATCATGAATTAAATCATGAATCATGAATCATGAATTGTATAATGAATCATGAATCGAATCATGAATCATGAATTAAATCATTAATCATGAATCATGAATCATGAATCATGAATCGAATCATGAATTATGAATTGAATTATGAATCATGAATTGAATCATTTATAGTGAATCATGAATCATGAATCATGAATAATGAATTTAATCATGAATCATGAATTGAATCATGAATCATGGATCGAATCATGATTTATGAATCGAATCATGAATCATGAGTTCAATTATGAATAATGAATCATGGATCGAATCATGATTTATGAATCGAATCATGAATCATGAATCGAATCATGAATCAAGATTTATGAATTGAATCATTAATCATGAATGATGAATCGAATCATGAATCATGAATCATGAATTAAATCATGAATCATGAATCGAATCATCAATCATGAATTGAATCATAAATCATGAATAAGGAATCATGAATCGAATCATGAATCATGAATCATGAATCATGACTCGAATCATGAATTGAATCATGAATCATGAATCTTGAATCATGAATCGAATCATAAATTATGAATCATGAATAATGTATTGAATCATAAATCATAAATTGAATCATGAATCATGAATCGAATCATAATCCATGAATTGAATCACGAATCATGAATCATGAATCGAATCATGAATCATGAATTGAATCATGAATCATGAATCATGAAGCGAATCATGAATCATGATTTATGAATTGAATCATTAATCATGAATCATGAATCAAATCATGAATAATGAATAATGAATCAAATCATGAATCATGAATTGAATCATAAATCATGAATCGAATCATGAATCATGAATCGAATCATGAATAAGGAATCATGAATTAAATCATGAATCATGAAGCATGAATTGAATCATGAATCATGAATTGAATCATGAATCATGAATCATGAATTGAATCATGAATTATGAATCATGAATCAAATCATGAATCATGAATTGAATCATGAATCTTGACTCATGAATTGAATCATGAATCATGAATCGAATCATAAATCATGAATTGAATCATGAATTGAATCATGAATCATGAATTGCATCATGAATCATGAATTAAATCATGAATCGAGAATCATGAATTAAATCATGAATCATGAAATGAATCATGAATCATGAAATGAATCATGAATTGAATCATGAATCATGAAATTAATCATGAATCATGAAATTAATCATGAATCATGAATCATGAATCATGAATCGAATCATGAATCATGAATCGAATCATGAATTATGAATTGAATTATGAATCATGAATTGAATCATTTATAATGAATCATGAATCATGAATCGAATCATGAATCATGAATCATGAATAATGAATAATGAATCAAATCATGAATCATGAATTGAATCATGAATCGAATCATGAATCATGAATCGAATCATGAATAAGGAATCATGAATTGAATCATGAATCATGAATCCTGATTTGAATCATGAATCATGAATTATGAATCATGAATCAAATCATGAATCATGAATTGAATCATGAATCTTGAATCATGAATTGAATCATGAATCATGAATCGAATCATAAAACATGAATTGAATCATGGATCGAATCATGATTTATGAATCGAATCATGAATCATGAATCGAATCATGAATCAAGATTTATGAATTGAATCATTTATCATGAATGATGAATCGAATCATGAATCATGAATCGAATCATCAATCATGAATTGAATCATGAATCATGAATAAGGAATCATGAATCGAATCATGAATCATGAATCATGAATCATGATTTTTGAATTGAATCATTTATCATGAATGATGAATCGAATCATGAATCATGAATCGAATCATCAATCATGAATTGAATCATGAATCATGAATAAGGAATCATGAATCGAATCATGAATCATGAATCATGAATCATGACTCGAATCATGAATTGAATCATGAATCATGAATCTTGAATCATGAATCGAATCATAAATTATGAATCATGAATCATGAATTATAAATCGAATCATGAATCATGAATCGAATCATGAATCATGAATTGAATCATGAATCATGAATCATGAATTGAATCATTAATCGTGAATCATGAATCAAGAATCGAATCATGAATCATGAATTTAATCATGAATCATGAATCTTTAATCGAATCATGAATCATGAATCATGAATTGAATCATTAATCATAAATCATGAATCGAATCATGAATCATGAATAAGGAATCGAATCATGAATCATGAATAATGAATCGAATCATGAATCATGAATCGAATCATGAATCATGAATTGAATAATTAATCATGAATCATGAATCGTATCATGAATTATGAATCATGAATAATGAATTGAATCAGGAATCATGAATTGAATCATTAATCATGAATCATGAATTGAATCATTAATCATGAATCATGAATCGAATCATGAATCATGAATAATGAATCGAATCATGAATCATGAATAATGAATCGCATCATGAATCATGAATCGAATTATGAATCATAATTTGAATAATTAATCATGAATCATGAATCGTATCATGAATTGAATCATGAATAATGAATTAAATCATGAATCATAAATCATGAATTGAATCATGAATCATGAATAATGAATCGCATCATGAATCAAATCATGAATCATGAATTGAATAATTAATCATGAATCGTATTATGAATTAAATCATGAATAATGAATTGAATCATGAATCATGAATCGAATCATAAATCATAAATTGAGTCATGAATCATGAATCATGAATTGAATCATGAATCATGAATTGAATCATGAATCATGAATCGAATCATGAATCATGAATCATGAACTGAATCATGAATCATGTATCATGAATCGAGTCATGAATCATGATTTTTGAATTGAATCATTAATCATGAATCATGAATCGAATCATGAATCATGAATTGAATCATGAATCATGAATAAGGAATCATGAATTGAATCATGAATCATGAATCGAATCATGAATCATGAATTAAATCATGAATCATGAATTGAATCATGAATCATGAATTGAATCATGAATTATGAATCATGAATTGAATCATGAATCATGAATTGAATCATGAATCATGAATCATGAATTGAATCATGAATCATGAATTATGAATCATGAATCAAATCATGAATCATGAATTGAATCATGAATCTTGACTCATGAATTGAATCATGAATCATGAATCGAATCATAAATCATGAATTGAATCATGAATTGAATCATGAATCATAAATTGCATCATGAATCATGAATTAAATCATGAATCATGAATTAAATCATGAATCATGAAATAAATCATGAATCATGAAATGAATCATGAATTGAATCATGAATCATGAAATGAATCATGAATTGAATTATGAATCATGAATCATGAATTGAATCATGAATCATGAATTAAATCATGAATTAAATCATGAATCATGAATGTGGAATTGAATCATGAATCATGAAATGAATCATGAATTGAATCATGAATCATGAATCGAATCATGAATCATGAATCGAATCATGAATTATGAATCATGAATTGAATCATTATTCATGAATCATGAATCATGAATCATGAATCGAATCATGAATCATGAATTGAACCATGAATTATGAATTGAATTATGAATCATGAATTGAATCTTGAATTAAATCATGATTTGAATCATGAATCATGAATTATGAAATGAATCATGAAATGAATCATGAATCATGAATTGAATCATGAATCATGAATTCAATCATGAATCATGAATCATGAATCGAATCATGATTTATGAATTGAATCATAAATCATGAATCGAATCATGAATCATGAATTTCATCATGAATCATGAATCGAATCATGAATCAAGATTTATGAATTGAATCATTATTCATGAATCATGAATCGAATCATGAATCATGAATTTAATCATGAATCATGAATCATGAATCGAATCATGAATCATGAATCGAATCATGAATCAAGATTTATGAATTGAATCATTAATCATGAATCATGAATCGAATCATGAATCATGAAATGAATCATGAATCATGAATCTTGAATCATGATTCGAATCATGAATTATGAATCATAAATCGAATCATGAATCATGAATCGAATTATGAATCATGAATCATGAATCGAATCATGAATCATGAATCATGAATTGAATCATGAATCATGAATATTTAATTGAATTATGAATCATGAATAATGAATCGAATCATGAATCATGAATCGAATCATCAATCATGAATTGAATCATGAATCATGAATAAGGAATCATGAATTGAATCATGAATCAAGAATCGAATCATGAATCATGAATTAAATCATGAATCATGAATTGAATCATGAATAATGAATCAAATCATGATTTATGAATTGAATCATGAATCATGAATCGAATCATAATTCATGAATAAGGAATCATGAATTGAATCATGAATCAAGAATCGAATCATAAATCATGAATTAAATCATGAATCATGAATTGAATCATGAATAATGAATCAAATCATGATTTATTAATTGAATCATGAATCATGAATAGAATCATGAATCATGAATTTAATCATGAATCATGAATCGAATCATGAATCAAGATTTATGAATTGAATCATTAATCATGAATCATGAATCAATCATCAATCATGAATAATGAATCGAATCATGAATCATGAATTAAATCATGAATCATGAATCGAATCATCAATCATGAATTAAATCATGAATCATGAATAAGGAATCATGAATTGAATCATGAATCAAGAATCTAATCATGAATCATGAATTAAATCATGAATCATGAATTGAATCATGAATCATGAATCGAATCATGAATCATGAATCATGAATCATGAATCATGAATCGAATCATGAATCATGAATTAAATCATGAATCATGAATCGAATCATGAATTATGAATCATGAATCATAAATCGAATCATAAATCGAATCATGATTTATAAATCGAATCATAAATCGAATCATGAATCATGAATCATGAATTGAATCATTAATCATGAATCATGAATCATGAATCGAATCATGAATTATGAATCATGAATCGAATCATGAATCATGAATCATGAATTTAATCATGAATCATGAATCTTTAATCGAATCATGAATCATGAATCATGAATTGAATCATTAATCATGAATCATGAATCGAATCATGAATCATGAATAATGAATCGAATCATGAATCATGAATCTTTAATCGAATCATGAATCATGAATTGAATCATGAATCATGAATTGAATCATTAATCATGAATCATGAATCATGAATTGAATCATTAATCATGAATCGAATCATGAATCATGAATAATGAATCGAATCATGAATCATGAATAATGAATCGCATCATGAATCATGAATCGTATCATGAATCATGAATTGAATAATTAATCATGAATCTTGAATCGTATCATGAATTGAATCATGAATAATGAATTGAATCATGAATCATGAATCGAATTATAAATCATGAATAATGAATCATGAATCATGAATCGAATCATGAATCATGAATCATGAATTGAATCATGAATCATGAATCGAATCATAAATCATGAACTGAATCATGAATCATGAAATGAATCATGAATTGAATCATGAATCATGAATTGAATAATGAATCATAAATCATGAATCATGAATTAAATCATGAATCATGAATCATGAATTGAATCATGAATCATGAATCGAATCATGAATTATGAATTGAATTATGAATCATGAATTTAATCATTTATAATGAATCATGAATCGAATCATGAATCATGAATCATGAATAATGAATTGAATCATGAATCATGAATTGAATCATAAATCATGAATTGAATCATGAATCATGAATTCAATTATGAATCATGAATCATGAATCGAATCATGATTTATGAATCGAATCATGAATCATGAATCGAATCATGAATCATGAATCGAATTATGAATCATGAATCATGTATCGAATCATGAATCATAATTTGAATCATTAATAATGAATCATGAATCATGAATCGAATCATGAATCATGAATCATGAATAATAATTTGAATCATGAATCATGAATTATGAATTGAATCATGAATCATGAATTAAATCATGAATCATGAATTGAATCATGAATCATGAATCAAATCATGAATTGAATCATGAATCATGAATCATGAATCATGAATCGAATCATGAATTATGAATCATGAATCATAAATCGAATCATGAATCATGAATTAAATCATGAATCATTAATTATGAATCATGAATCATGAATCGAATCATGAATCATGAATCATGAATTTAATCATGAATCATGAATCTTTAATCGAATCATGAATCATGAATCATGAATTGAATCATTAATCATGAATCATGAATTGAATCATGAATCATGAAAATGAATCGAATCATGAATCATGAATAATAAATCGAATCATGAATCATGAATTGAATCAAGAATCATGAATTGAATCATTAATCATGAATCATGAATCGAATCATGAATCATGAATACTGAATAATGAATTGAATCATGAATCATAAATTGAATCATGAATCGAATCATAATCCATGAATTGAATCATGAATCATGAATCATGAATCATGAATCAAGAATTGAATCATGAATCATGAATCATGAATCGAATCATGAATCATGATTTATGAATTGAATCATTAATCATGAATCATGAATCATGAATCGAATCATGAATAATGAATAATGAATCGAATCATGAATCATGAATTGAATCATGAATCATGAATCAAATCATGAATCATGAATTGAATCATGAATAAGGAATTATGAATTGAATCATGAATCATGAATCGAATCATGAATCATGAATTAAATCATGAATCATGAATTGAATCATGAATCATGAATTGAATCATGAATCATGAAGCATGAATTGAATCATGAATCATGAATTGAATCATGAATCATGAATCATGAATTGAATCATGAATCATGAATTATGAATCATGAATCAAATCATGAATCATGAATTGAATCATGAATCTTGAATCATGAATTGAATCATGAATCATGAATCGAATCATAAATCATGAATTGAATAATGAATTGAATCATGTATCATGAATTGCATCATGAATCATGAATTAAATCACGAATCATGAATCATGAATTAAATCATGAATCATGAATCATGAAATTAATCATGAATTGAATCATGAATCATGAAATTAATCATGAATCATGAATTGAATCATGAATCATGAATTGAATTATTATTCATGAATCATGAATCGAATCATGAATCATGAATAATGAATTGAATCATTAATCATGAATCATGAATCAAATCATGAATCATGAAACATGAATTGAATCATGAATCGAATCATGAATCATGAATCATGAATTGAATCATTAATCATGAATCATGAATCAAATCATGAATCATGAAACATGAATTGAATCATGAATCATGAATCTTTAATCGAATCATGAATCATGAATCATGAATTGAATCATGAATCATGAATTAAGAATCATGAATCAAATCATGAATCATGAATCTTGAATCATGAATCAAATCATGAATCATGAATTGAATCACGAATCTTGAATCATGAATCAAATCATGAATCATGAATTGAATCATGAATCAAATCATGAATCATGAATTGAATCATGAATCTTGAATCATGAATTGAATCATGAATCATGAATCGAATCATAAATCATGAACTGAATCATGAATCATGAATTACATCATGAATCATGAATTAAATCATGAATCATGATTTAAATAATGAATCATGAAATGAATCATGAATCATGAAATGAATCATGAATTGAATCATGAATCATGAATTGAATAATGAATCATAAATCATGAATCATGAATTAAATCATGAATCATGGATCATGAATTGAATCATGAATCATGAATCGAATCATGAATCGAATCATGAATTATGAATTGAATTATGAATCATGAATTTAATCATTTATAATGAATCATGAATCATGAATCGAATCATGAATCATGAATCATGAATAATGAATTGAATCATGAATCATGAATTGAATCATAAATCATGAATTGAATCATGAATCATGAATTCAATTATGAATCATTAATCATGAATCGAATCATGATTTATGAATCGAATCATGAATCATGAATCATGTATCGAATCATGAATCATAATTTGAATCATTAATAATGAATCATGAATCATGAATCGAATCATGAATCATGAATCATGAATAATGAATTGAATCATGAATCATGAATTATGAATTGAATCATTAATCATGAATTATGAATCATGAATCATGAATTGAATCATGAATCATGAATTATGAATCATGAATAATGACTCGAATCATGAATTATGAATCATGAATCATAAATCAAAACATGAATCATGAATCGAATCATGAATCATGAATCATGAATCGAATCATGAATCATGAATCATGAATTGAATCATTAATCATGAATCATCAATCGAATCATGAATCATGAATAATGAATTGATTCATGAATCATGAATTGAATCATTAATCATGAATTGAATAATGAATTGAATCATGAATCATGAATCATTAATCATGAATCATGAATCGAATCATAAATTATGACTCATGAATCATGAATCATAAATCGAATCATGAATCATAAATCTAATTATGAACCATGAATCATGAATCTAATCATGAATCATGAATCGAATCATGAATCATGAATCATGAATCATGAATCATGAATCGAATCATGAATCATGAATCATGAATCTTGAATCATGAATCGAATCATAAATCATGAATTGAATCATGTATCAAGATTCGTGATTCAATTCATGATTCATAATTGAATTCATGATTCATGATTCAATTCATGATTTATGATTCGATTCATGATTCATGATTCAATTCATGATTCATGATTCAATTCATTATTCATGATTCATGATTCATGATTCATGATTTGATTCATGATTCATGATTCATTATAAATGATTAAATTCATGATTCATAATTCAATTCATAATTCATGATTCGATTCATGATTCGATTCATGATTCATGATTCATGATTCATGATTAATGATTTAATTCATGATTCATGATTCATGATTTGATTCATGATTCATGATTCAATTCATGATTCATGATTCATGATTCATGATTTAATTCATGATTTGATTCATGATTCATGATTCAATTCATGATTCATGATTCATGATTTAATTCATGATTTATGATTCAGTTCATGATTCATGATTCATGATTCAATTCATGATTCATGATTGATTTCATGATTCATGATTTAATTCATGATTCATGATTCATGATTTAATTCATGATTCATGATGCAATTCATGATTCATGATTCAATTCATGATTCAATTCATGATTTATGATTCGATTCATGATTCATGATTCAATTCATGATTCAAGATTCATGATTCAATTCATGATTCATGATTTGATTTATGATTCATAATTCATGATTCATATTTCATGATTCATGATTCAATTCATGATTCATGATTCATGATTCAATTCATGATTCATGATTCAATTCATGATTCATAATTCAATTCATGATTCATGATTCATGATTCAATTCATGATTCATGATTCAATTCATGATTCATGATTTAATTCATGATTCATGATTTGATTCATGATTCATGATTCAATTCATGATTCCTTATTCATGATTCATGATTCAATTCATGATTCATGATTCAATTCATGATTCATGATTTAATTCATGATTCATGATTTGATTCATGATTCATGATTCAATTCATGATTCCTTATTCATGATTCATGATTCAATTCATGATTCATGATTCGATTCATGAGTCATGATTGAATTCATGATTCATGATTCAATTCATTATTCATGATTCATGATTCGATTCATGATTCATGATTCATGATTAATGATTCAATTCATAAATCATGATTCATGATTCGATTCATGATTCATGATTAAATTCATGATTTATGATTCGATTCATGATTCATGATTCAATTCATGATTTATGATTCGATTCATGATTCATGATTCAATTCATGATTCATGATTCAATTCATTATTCATGATTCATGATTCATGATTCGATTCATGATTCATGATTAATGATTCAATTCATGATTCTTGATTCGATTCATGATTCATGATTCGATTTATTATTCATGATTCATGATTCGATTCATTATTCATGATTTATGATTCGATTCATGATTCATGATTAATGATTCAATTCATGATTCATGATTCATGATTCGATTAAAGATTCATGATTCATGATTCAATTCATGTTTCATGATTCATGATTTGATTCATGATTCATGATTCATGATTAATGATTCAATTCATGATTCATGATTCTTGATTCGATTCATGATTCATGAATCATAATTCGATTCATGATTCATGATTCAATTCATGATTCATGATTCGATTTATGATTCATGATTCATAATTCATGATTCAATTCATGATTCATGATTCATGATTCATGATTCAATTCATGATTCATGATTCGATTCATGATTCATGATTCATGATTTGATTCATGATTCATGATTCAATTCATGATTCATGATTTAATTCATGATTCATGATTTGATTCATGATTCATTTCATGATTCATGATTCAATTCATGATTCATGATTCATGATTTAATTCATGATTTGATTCATGATTCAATTCATAAATCTTGATTCATGATTCGATTCATGATTCATGATTCATGATTAAATTCATGATTCATGATTCGATTCATGATTCATGATTCGATTCATAAATCATGATTCGATTCATGATTCATGATTCATAATTGAATTCATGATTCATGATTCAATTCATGATTTATGATTCGATTCATGATTCATGATTTGATTCATAATTCATGATTCATTATAAATGATTAAATTCATGATTCATAATTCAATTCATATTTCATGATTCGATTCATGATTCATGATTCGATTCATGATTCCTGATTCATGATTAATGATTTAATTGATGATTCATGATTCATGATTCGATTCATGATTTATGATTCAATTCATGATTCATGATTCATGATTCATGATTTAATTCATGATTTGATTCATGATTCCTGATTCATGATTCAGTTCATGATTCATGATTCAGTTCATGATTCATGATTCATCATTCATCATTCAATTCATGATTCATGATTCATGATTTAATTCATGATTTATGATTCAGTTCATGATTCATGATTCATGATTCAATTCATGATTCATGATTGATTTCATGATTCATGATTCAATTCATGATTCATTTCATGATTCATGATTCATTTCATGATTCATGATTTATTTCATGATTCATGATTCATGATTTAATTCATGATTCATGATGCAATTCATGATTCATGATTCAATTCATGATTCAATTCATGATTTATGATTCGATTCATGATTCATGTTCAATTCATGATTCAAGATTCATGATTCAATTCTTGATTCATGATTTGATTCATGATTCAAAATTCATGATTCATGATTCAATTCATGATTCATGATTCAATTCATGATTCATGATTCAATTCATGATTCATGATTCAATTCATGATTCATGATTCATGATTCAATTCATGATTCATGATTCAATTCATGATTCATGATTTAATTCATGATTCATGATTTGATTCATGATTCATGATTCAATTCATGATTCCTTATTCATGATTCATGATTCAATTCATGATTCATGATTCGATTCATGAGTCATGATTGAATTCATGATTCATGATTTGATTCATGATTCATAATTCAATTCATGATTCCTTATTCATGATTCATGATTCAATTCATGATTCATGATTCGATTCATGAGTCATGATTGAATTCATGATTCATGATTCGATTCATTATTCATGATTCATGATTCGATTCATGATTCATGATTCATGATTAATGATTCAATTCATAAATCATGATTCATGATTCGATTCATGATTAAATTCATGATTCATGATTCGATTCATGATTAATGATTCATGATTCAATTCATGATTTATGATTCGATTCATGATTCATGAATCAATTTATGATTCATGATTCAATTCATTATTCATGATTCATGATTCATGATTCGATTCATGATTCATGATTAATGATTCAATTCATGATTCTTGATTCGATTCATGATTCATGATTCGATTTATTATTCATGATTCATGATTCGATTCATTATTCATGATTCATGATTCGATTCATGATTCATGATTAATGATTCAATTCTTGATTCATGATTCATGATTCTATTAAAGATTCATGATTCATGATTCAATTCATGTTTCATGATTCATGATTTGATTCATGATTCATGATTCATGATTAATGATTCAATTCATGATTCATGATTCATGATTCGATTCATGATTCATGAATCATAATTCGATTCATGATTCATGATTCAATTCATGATTCATGATTCGATTTATGATTCATGATTCATAATTCATGATTCAATTCATGATTCATGATTCATGATTCATGATTCAATTCATGATTCATGATTCGATTCATGATTCATGATTCATGATTTGATTCATGATTCATGATTCAATTCATGATTCATGATTTAATTCATGATTCATGATTTGATTCATGATTCATTTCATGACTCATGATTCAATTCATGATTTATCATTCATGATTTAATTCATGATTTGATTCATGATTCATGATTCAATTCATGATTCATGATTCATTATTCAATTCATGATTCATGATTCATGATTCAATTCATGAATTATGATTCAATTCATGATTCATGATTCAATTCATGATTCATGATTGATTTCATGATTCATGATTTAATTCATGATTCATGATTCATGATTTAATTCATGATTCATGATGCAATTCATGATTCATGATTCAATTCATGATTCAATTCATGATTTATGATTCGATTCATGATTCATGATTCAATTCATGATTCAAGATTCATGATTCAATTCATGATTCATGATTTGATTCATGATTCATAATTCATGATTCATATTTCATGATTCATGATTCAATTCATGATTCATGATTCATGATTCAATTCATGATTCATGATTCAATTCATGATTCATAATTCAATTCATGATTCATGATTCATGATTCAATTCATGATTCATGATTCAATTCATGATTCATGATTTAATTCATGATTCATGATTTGATTCATGATTCATGATTCAATTCATGATTCCTTATTCATGATTCATGATTCAATTCATGATTCATGATTCAATTCATGATTCATGATTTAATTCATGATTCATGATTTGATTCATGATTCATGATTCAATTCATGATTCCTTATTCATGATTCATGATTCAATTCATGATTCATGATTCGATTCATGAGTCATGATTGAATTCATGATTCATGATTCGATTCATTATTCATGATTCATGATTCGATTCATGATTCATGATTCATGATTAATGATTCAATTCATAAATCATGATTCATGATTCGATTCATGATTCATGATTAAATTCATGATTTATGATTCGATTCATGATTCATGATTCAATTCATGATTTATGATTCGATTCATGATTCATGATTCAATTCATGATTCATGATTCAATTCATTATTCATGATTCATGATTCATGATTCGATTCATGATTCATGATTAATGATTCAATTCATGATTCTTGATTCGATTCATGATTCATGATTCGATTTATTATTCATGATTCATGATTCGATTCATTATTCATGATTTATGATTCGATTCATGATTCATGATTAATGATTCAATTCATGATTCATGATTCATGATTCAATTAAAGATTCATGATTCATGATTCAATTCATGTTTCATGATTCATGATTTGATTCATGATTCATGATTCATGATTAATGATTCAATTCATGATTCATGATTCTTGATTCGATTCATGATTCATGAATCATAATTCGATTCATGATTCATGATTCAATTCATGATTCATGATTCGATTTATGATTCATGATTCATAATTCATGATTCAATTCATGATTCATGATTCATGATTCATGATTCAATTCATGATTCATGATTCGATTCATGATTCATGATTCATGATTTGATTCATGATTCATGATTCAATTCATGATTCATGATTTAATTCATGATTCATGATTTGATTCATGATTCATTTCATGATTCATGATTCAATTCATGATTCATGATTCATGATTTAATTCATGATTTGATTCATGATTCAATTCATAAATCTTGATTCATGATTCGATTCATGATTCATGATTCATGATTAAATTCATGATTCATGATTCGATTCATGATTCATGATTCGATTCATAAATCATGATTCGATTCATGATTCATGATTCATAATTGAATTCATGATTCATGATTCAATTCATGATTTATGATTCGATTCATGATTCATGATTTGATTCATAATTCATGATTCATTATAAATGATTAAATTCATGATTCATAATTCAATTCATATTTCATGATTCGATTCATGATTCATGATTCGATTCATGATTCATGATTCATGATTAATGATTTAATTGATGATTCATGATTCATGATTCGATTCATGATTTATGATTCAATTCATGATTCATGATTCATGATTCATGATTTAATTCATGATTTGATTCATGATTCCTGATTCATGATTCAGTTCATGATTCATGATTCAGTTTATGATTCATGATTCATCATTCATCATTCAATTCATGATTCATGATTCATGATTTAATTCATGATTTATGATTCAGTTCATGATTCATGATTCATGATTCAATTCATGATTCATGATTGATTTCATGATTCATGATTCAATTCATGATTCATTTCATGATTCATGATTCATTTCATGATTCATGATTTATTTCATGATTCATGATTCATGATTTAATTCATGATTCATGATGCAATTCATGATTCATGATTCAATTCATGATTCAATTCATGATTTATGATTCGATTCATGATTCATGTTCAATTCATGATTCAAGATTCATGATTCAATTCTTGATTCATGATTTGATTCATGATTCAAAATTCATGATTCATGATTCAATTCATGATTCATGATTCAATTCATGATTCATGATTCAATTCATGATTCATGATTCATGATTCAATTCATGATTCATGATTCAATTCATGATTCATGATTTAATTCATGATTCATGATTTGATTCATGATTCATGATTCAATTCATGATTCCTTATTCATGATTCATGATTCAATTCATGATTCATGATTCGATTCATGAGTCATGATTGAATTCATGATTCATGATTTGATTCATGATTCATAATTCAATTCATGATTCCTTATTCATGATTCATGATTCAATTCATGATTCATGATTCGATTCATGAGTCATGATTGAATTCATGATTCATGATTCGATTCATTATTCATGATTCATGATTCGATTCATGATTCATGATTCATGATTAATGATTCAATTCATAAATCATGATTCATGATTCGATTCATGATTAAATTCATGATTCATGATTCGATTCATGATTAATGATTCATGATTCAATTCATGATTTATGATTCGATTCATGATTCATGAATCAATTTATGATTCATGATTCAATTCATTATTCATGATTCATGATTCATGATTCGATTCATGATTCATGATTAATGATTCAATTCATGATTCTTGATTCGATTCATGATTCATGATTCGATTTATTATTCATGATTCATGATTCGATTCATTATTCATGATTCATGATTCGATTCATGATTCATGATTAATGATTCAATTCTTGATTCATGATTCATGATTCTATTAAAGATTCATGATTCATGATTCAATTCATGTTTCATGATTCATGATTTGATTCATGATTCATGATTCATGATTAATGATTCAATTCATGATTCATGATTCATGATTCGATTCATGATTCATGAATCATAATTCGATTCATGATTCATGATTCAATTCATGATTCATGATTCGATTTATGATTCATGATTCATAATTCATGATTCAATTCATGATTCATGATTCATGATTCATGATTCAATTCATGATTCATGATTCGATTCATGATTCATGATTCATGATTTGATTCATGATTCATGATTCAATTCATGATTCATGATTTAATTCATGATTCATGATTTGATTCATGATTCATTTCATGACTCATGATTCAATTCATGATTTATCATTCATGATTTAATTCATGATTTGATTCATGATTCATGATTCAATTCATGATTCATGATTCATTATTCAATTCATGATTCATGATTCATGATTCAATTCATGAATTATGATTCAATTCATGATTCATGATTCAATTCATGATTCATGATTAATTTCATGATTCATGATTCAATTCATGATTCATTTCATTATTCATGATTCAATTCATGATTCATGATTCAATTCATGATTCAAGATTCGATTCATTATTCATGATTCATGATTCGATTCATGGTTCATGATTAATGATTCAATTCATAAATCATGATTCATGATTCGATTCATGATTCATGATTCAATTCATGATTCCTTATTCATGATTCATGATTCATGATTGAATTCATGATTCATGATTCAATTCATGATTCAATTCATGATTTATGATTCGATTCATGATTCATGATTCAATTCATGATTCATGATTCAATTCATTATTCATGATTCATGATTCGATTCATGATTAATGATTTAATTCATGATTCATGATTCGATTCATGATTCATGATTCGTGATTCAATTCATGATTTATGATTCAATTCATGATACATGATTCAATTCATGATTCATGATTAATTTCATGATTCATGATTCAATTCATGATTCATTTCATTATTCATGATTCAATTCATGATTCATGATTCAATTCATGATTCAAGATTCGATTCATTATTCATGATTCATGATTCGATTCATGGTTCATGATTAATGATTCAATTCATAAATCATGATTCATGATTCGATTCATGATTCATTATTCAATTCATGGTTCATGATTAATGATTCAATTCATAAATCATGATTCATGATTCGATTCATGATTCATTATTCAATTCATGATTCCTTATTCATGATTCATGATTCATGATTGAATTCATGATTCATGATTCAATTCATGATTCAATTCATGATTTATGATTCGATTCATGATTCATGATTCAATTCATGATTCATGATTCAATTCATTATTCATGATTCATGATTCGATTCATGATTAATGATTCAATTCATGATTCATGATTCGATTCATGATTCATGATTCGATTCATTATTCATGATTCATGATTCGATTCATTCTTCATGATTCATGATTCGATTCATGATTCATGATTAATGATTCAATTCATGATTCATGATTCATGATTCGATTCATGATTCATGAATCATAATTCGATTCATGATTCATGATTCAATTCATGATTCATGATTCGATTTATGATTCATGATTCATAATTCATGATTCAATTCATGATTCATGATTCATGATTCATGATTCAATTCATGATTCATGATTCGATTCATGATTCATGATTCATGATTCATGATTTGATTCATGATTCATGATTCAATTCATGATTCATGATTTAATTCATGATTCGTGATTTGATTCATGATTCATTTCATGACTCATGATTCAATTCATGATTTATCATTCATGATTTAATTCATGATTTGATTCATGATTCATGATTCAATTCATGATTCATGATTCATTATTCAATTCATGATTCATGATTCATGATTCAATTCATGAATTATGATTCAATTCATGATTCATGATTCAATTCATGATTCATGATTAATTTCATGATTCATGATTCAATTCATGATTCATTTCATTATTCATGATTCAATTCATGATTCATGATTCAATTCATGATTCAAGATTCGATTCATTATTCATGATTCATGATTCGATTCATGGTTCATGATTAATGATTCAATTCATAAATCATGATTCATGATTCGATTCATGATTCATGATTCAATTCATGATTCCTTATTCATGATTCATGATTCATGATTGAAATCATGATTCATGATTCAATTCATGATTCAATTCATGATTTATGATTCGATTCATGATTCATGATTCAATTCATGATTCATGATTCAATTCATTATTCATGATTCATGATTGAATTCATGATTCATGATTCAATTCATGATTCAATTCATGATTTATGATTCGATTCATGATTCATGATTCAATTCATGATTCATGATTCAATTCATTATTCATGATTCATGATTCGATTCATGATTAATGATTCAATTCATGATTCATGATTCGATTCATGATTAATGATTCGTGATTCAATTCATGATTTATGATTCAATTCATGATTCATGATTCAATTCATGATTCATGATTAATTTCATGATTCATGATTCAATTCATGATTCATTTCATTATTCATGATTCAATTCATGATTCATGATTCAATTCATGATTCAAGATTCGATTCATTATTCATGATTCATGATTCGATTCATGGTTCATGATTAATGATTCAATTCATAAATCATGATTCATGATTCGATTCATGATTCATTATTCAATTCATGATTCCTTATTCATGATTCATGATTCATGATTGAATTCATGATTCATGATTCAATTCATGATTCAATTCATGATTTATGATTCGATTCATGATTCATGATTCAATTCATGATTCATGATTCAATTCATTATTCATGATTCATGATTCGATTCATGATTAATGATTCAATTCATGATTCATGATTCGATTCATGATTCATGATTCGATTCATTCTTCATGATTCATGATTCGATTCATTCTTCATGATTCATGATTCGATTCATGATTCATGATTCGATTCATGATTCATGATTAATGATTCAATTCATGATTCATGATTCATGATTCGATTAAAGATTCATGATTCATGATTCAATTCATGATTCATGATTCATAATTCGATTCATGATTCATGATTCGATTCATGATTCATGATTCATGATTCAATTCATGATTCATGATTCGATTCATGATTCATGATTCAATTCATGATTCATGATTTAATTCATGATTCATGATTTGATTCTTAATTCATCATTCAATTCATGATTCCTTATTCATGATTCATGATTCAATTCATGATTGATGATTCGATTCATGATTCATGATTCAATTCATGATTCATGATTTGATTCATGATTCATGATTCATGATTCGATTCATGATTCATGATTAATGATTCAATTCATAAATCTTGATTCATGATTTGATTCATGATTCATGATTCATAATTCAATTCATGATTCATGATTCGATTCATGATTCATGATTCATGATTCGATTCATGATTCCTGATTCAATCCATGATTCATGATTCATGATTGAATTCATGATTCATGATTCAATTCATGATTTATGATTTGATTCATGATTCATGATTCAATTCATGATTCAAGATTCATGATTCATGATTCGATTCATGATTCATGATTCGATTCATGATTCATGATTCATTATTAATGATTCAATTAATGATTCATGATTCATGATTAGATTCATGATTCATGGTTCATAATTAGATTCATGATTCATGATTCGATTTATGATTCATGAGTCATAATTCATGATTCGATTCATGATTCATGATTAATGATTCATGATTCAATTCATGATTCATGATTCGATTGATGATTCATGATTTATGATTCGATTGATGATTCATGATTCAATTCATGATTCATGATTTATGATTCAATTCATGATTCAATTCATGAATAATGATTCAATTCATGATTCATGATTCAATTCATTATTCATGATTCATGATTCGATTGATGATTCATGATTAATGATTCAATTCATGATTCATGATTCATGATTCGATTCATGATTCATGATTCGATTCTCGATTCATGATTAATGATTCGTTTCATGGTTCATGATTCATGATTCGATTCATGAGTCATGATTCATGATTCGATTCATGATTCATGTTTTGATTTATGATTCATGATTCATAATTCATGATTCGAGTCATTATTCATGATTCATAATTCATGATTCATGATTCAATTCATGATTCATGATTCATAATTCATGACTAATGATTCAATTCATAATTCATGATTCATGATTCAATTCATTATTCATGATTCATGATTCATGATTCGATTCATGATTCATGATTCATTATTAATGATTCAAATTATGATTCATGATTCGATACATGATTCTTAATTCATAATTCGATTCATGATTCATGATTCATGATTCGATTCATTATTCATGTGTCATGATTCGATTCATTATTCATGATTCATGATTAAAGATTCATGATTCATGATTCAATTCATGATTCATGATTTGATTCATGACTCATGATTCATGATTCGATTCATGATTCATGATTCATAATTAATGATTCAATTCATGATTCATAATTCATGATTCGATTCATGATTCATGATTCATGATTCATGATTCATGATTAATGATTCAATTCATGATTCATAATTCGATTCATGATTCATAATTCGATTCATGATTCATAATTCGATTCATGATTCGATTCATGATTCATGATTCATGATTCAATTCATGATTTAAATCATGATTCATGATTTGATTCATGATTCAATTCATGATTCCTTATTCATGATTCATGATTCAATTCATGATTGATGATTCGATTCATGATTCATGATTTAATTCATGATTCATGATTTGATTCATTATTCATTAATCATGATTCGATTCATGATTAATGATTAATGATTCAATTCATAAATCTTGATTCATGATTTGATTCATTATTCATTAATCATGATTCGATTCATGATTAATGATTAATGATTCATGATTTGATTCATTATTCATTAATCATGATTCGATTCATGATTAATGATTAATGATTCAATTCATAAATCTTGATTCATGATTTGATTCATTATTCATTAATCATGATTCGATTCATGATTAATGATTAATGATTCAATTCATAAATCTTGATTCATGATTCGATTCATGATTCATGATTCATGATTCAATTCATGATTCATGATTCGATTCATGATTCATGATTCATGATTTGATTCATGATTCCTGATTCGATTCATGATTCATGATTCATGATTGAATTCATGATTCATGATTGAATTCATGATTTATGATTCGATTCATGATTCATGATTCAATTCATGATTCATGATTGATTTCATGATTCATGATTCAATTCATGATTCATTTCATGATTCATGATTCATTTCATGATTCATGATTTAATTCATGATTCATGATTCATGATTTAATTCATGATTCATGATGCAATTCATGATTCATGATTCAATTCATGATTGAATTCATGATTTATGATTCGATTCATGATTCATGATTCAATTCATGATTCAAGATTCATGATTCAATTCTTGATTCATGATTTGATTCATGATTCAAAATTCATGATTCATGATTCAATTCATGATTCATGATTCATGATTCAATTCATGATTCATGATTCAATTCATGATTCATGATTCATGATTCAATTCATGATTCATAATTGAATTCATGATTCATGATTCAATTCATGATTCATGATTTGATTCATAATTCATGATTCATTATAAATGATTAAATTCATGATTCATAATTCAATTCATAATTCATGATTCGATTCATGATTCATGATTTGATTCATGATTCATGATTCATGATTAATGATTTAATTCATGATTCATGATTCATGATTCGATTCATGATTCATGATTCAATTCATGATTCATGATTCATGATTTAATTCATGATTTGATTCATGATTCATGATTCAATTCATGATTCATGATTCATCATTCATCATTCAATTCATGATTCATGATTCATGATTCATGATTTAATTCATGATTTATGATTCAGTTCATGATTCATGATTCATGATTCAATTCATGATTCATGATTGATTTCATGATTCATGATTCAATTCATGATTCATTTCATGATTCATTTCATGATTCATGATTTAATTCATGATTCATGATTCATGATTTAATTCATGATTCATGATTCAATTCATGATTCAATTCATGATTTATGATTCGATTCATGATTCATGATTCAATTCATGATTCAAGATTCATGATTCAATTCTTGATTCATGATTTGATTCATGATTCAAAATTCATGATTCATGATTCAATTCATGATTCATGATTCATGATTCAATTCATGATTCATGATTCAATTCATGATTCATGATTCAATTCATGATTCATGATTCATGATTCAATTCATGATTCATGATTCAATTCATGATTCATGATTTAATTCATGATTCATGATTTGATTCATGATTCATGATTCAATTCATGATTCCTTATTCATGATTCATGATTCAATTCATGATTCATGATTCGATTCATGAGTCATGATTGAATTCATGATTCATGATTTGATTCATGATTCATGATTCAATTCATGATTCCTTATTCATGATTCATGATTCAATTCATGATTCATGATTCGATTCATGAGTCATGATTGAATTCATGATTCATGATTCGATTCATTATTCATGATTCATGATTCGATTCATGATTCATGATTCATGATTAATGATTCAATTCATAAATCATGATTCATGATTCGATTCATGATTAAATTCATGATTCATGATTCGATTCATGATTAATGATTCATGATTCAATTCATGATTTATGATTCGATTCATGATTCATGAATCAATTTATGATTCATGATTCAATTCATTATTCATGATTCATGATTCATGATTCGATTCATGATTCATGATTAATGATTCAATTCATGATTCTTGATTCGATTCATGATTCATGATTCGATTTATTATTCATCATTCATGATTCGATTCATTATTCATGATTCATGATTCGATTCATGATTCATGATTAATGATTCAATTCTTGATTCATTATTCATGATTCTATTAAAGATTCATGATTCATGATTCAATTCATGTTTCATGATTCATGATTTGATTCATGATTCATGATTCATGATTAATGATTCAATTCATGATTCATGATTCATGATTCGATTCATGATTCATGAATCATAATTCGATTCATGATTCATGATTCAATTCATGATTCATGATTCGATTTATGATTCATGATTCATAATTCATGATTCAATTCATGATTCATGATTCATGATTCATGATTCAATTCATGATTCATGATTCGATTCATGATTCATGATTCATGATTCATGATTTGATTCATGATTCATGATTCAATTCATGATTCATGATTTAATTCATGATTCATGATTTGATTCATGATTCATTTCATGACTCATGATTCAATTCATGATTCATCATTCATGATTTAATTCATGATTTGATTCATGATTCATGATTCAATTCATGATTCATTATTCAATTCATGATTCATGATTCATGATTCAATTCATGATTTATGATTCAATTCATGATTCATGATTCAATTCATGATTCATGATTAATTTCATGATTCATGATTCAATTCATGATTCATTTCATTATTCATGATTCAATTCATGATTCATGATTCAATTCATGATTCAAGATTCGATTCATTATTCATGATTCATGATTCGATTCATGGTTCATGATTAATGATTCAATTCATAAATCATGATTCATGATTCGATTCATGATTCATGATTCATGATTAATGATTCAATTCATGATTCATAATTCATGATTCGATTCATGATTCATGATTCATGATTCATGATTCATGATTAATGATTCAATTCATGATTCATGATTCGATTCATGATTCATGATTCATAATTCGATTCATGATTCGATTCATGATTCATGATTCATGATTCAATTCATGATTTAAATCATGATTCATGATTTGATTCATGATTCAATTCATGATTCCTTATTCATGATTCATGATTCAATTCATGATTGATGATTCGATTCATGATTCATGATTCAATTCATGATTCATGATTTGATTCATTATTCATTAATCATGATTCGATTCATGATTAATGATTCAATTCATAAATCTTGATTCATGATTTGATTCATTATTCATTAATCATGATTCGATTCATGATTAATGATTAATGACTCATGATTTGATTCATTATTCATTAATCATGATTCGATTCATGATTAATGATTAATGATTCAATTCATAAAACTTGATTCATGATTTGATTCATTATTCATTAATCATGATTCGATTCATGATTAATGATTAATGATTCAATTCATAAATCTTGATTCATGATTCGATTCATGATTCATGATTCATGATTCAATTCATGATTCATGATTCGATTCATGATTCATGATTCATGATTTGATTCATGATTCCTGATTCGATTCATGATTCATGATTTATGATTGAATTCATGATTCATGATTGAATTCATGATTTATGATTCGATTCATGATTCATGATTCAATTCATGATTCATGATTGATTTCATGATTCATGATTCAATTCATGATTCATTTCATGATTCATGATTCATTTCATGATTCATGATTTAATTCATGATTCATGATTCATGATTTAATTCATGATTCATGATGCAATTCATGATTCATGATTCAATTCATGATTGAATTCATGATTTATGATTCAATTCATGATTCATGATTCAATTCATGATTCAAGATTCATGATTCAATTCTTGATTCATGATTTGATTCATGATTCAAAATTCATGATTCATGATTCAATTCATGATTCATGATTCATGATTCAATTCATGATTCATGATTCAATTCATGATTCATGATTCATGATTCAATTCATGATTCATAATTGAATTCATGATTCATGATTCAATTCATGATTTATGATTCGATTCATGATTCATGATTCAATTCATGATTCATGATTCAATTCATTATTCATGATTCATGATTCATGATTTGATTCATAATTCATGATTCATTATAAATGATTAAATTCATGATTCATAATTCAATTCATAATTCATGATTCGATTCATGATTCATGATTTGATTCATGATTCATGATTCATGATTAATGATTTAATTCATGATTCATGATTCATGATTCGATTCATGATTCATGATTCAATTCATGATTCATGATTCATGATTCATGATTTAATTCATGATTTGATTCATGATTCATGATTCAATTCATGATTCATGATTCATCATTCATCATTCAATTCATGATTCATGATTCATGATTTAATTCATGATTTATGATTCAGTTCATGATTCATGATTCATGATTCAATTCATGATTGATTTCATGATTCATGATTCAATTCATGATTCATTTCATGATTCATTTCATGATTCATGATTTAATTCATGATTCATGATTCATGATTTAATTCATGATTCATGATTCAATTCATGATTCAATTCATGATTTATGATTCGATTCATGATTCATGATTCAATTCATGATTCAAGATTCATGATTCAATTCTTGATTCATGATTTGATTCATGATTCAAAATTCATGATTCATGATTCAATTCATGATTCATGATTCATGATTCAATTCATGATTCATGATTCAATTCATGATTCATGATTCATGATTCAATTCATGATTCATGATTCAATTCATGATTCATGATTTAATTCATGATTCATGATTTGATTCATGATTCATGATTCAATTCATGATTCCTTATTCATGATTCATGATTCAATTCATGATTCATAATTCGATTCATGAGTCATGATTGAATTCATGATTCATGATTTGATTCATGATTCATGATTCAATTCATGATTCCTTATTCATGATTCATGATTCAATTCATGATTCATGATTCGATTCATGAGTCATGATTGAATTCATGATTCATGATTCGATTCATTATTCATGATTCATGATTCGATTCATGATTCATGATTCATGATTAATGATTCAATTCATAAATCATGATTCATGATTCGATTCATGATTAAATTCATGATTCATGATTCGATTCATGATTAATGATTCATGATTCAATTCATGATTTATGATTCGATTCATGATTCATGAATCAATTTATGATTCATGATTCAATTCATTATTCATGATTCATGATTCATGATTCGATTCATGATTCATGATTAATGATTCAATTCATGATTCTTGATTCGATTCATGATTCATGATTCGATTTATTATTCATGATTCATGATTCGATTCATTATTCATGATTCATGATTCGATTCATGATTCATGATTAATGATTCAATTCTTGATTCATGATTCATGATTCTATTAAAGATTCATGATTCATGATTCAATTCATGTTTCATGATTCATGATTTAATTCATGATTCATGATTCATGATTAATGATTCAATTCATGATTCATGATTCAATTCATGATTCATGAATCATAATTCGATTCATGATTCATGATTCAATTCATGATTCATGATTCGATTTATGATTCATGATTCATAATTCATGATTCAATTCATGATTCATGATTCATGATTCATGATTCAATTCATGATTCATGATTCGATTCATGATTCATGATTCATGATTCATGATTTGATTCATGATTCATGATTTGATTCATGATTCATTTCATGACTCATGATTCAATTCATGATTCATCATTCATGATTTAATTCATGATTTGATTCATGATTCATGATTCAATTCATGATTCATGATTCATTATTCAATTCATGATTCATGATTCATGATTCAATTCATGATTTATGATTCAATTCATGATTCATGATTTAATTCATGATTCATTATTCAATTCATGATTCATGATTCATGATTCAATTCATGATTTATGATTCAATTCATGATTCATGATTCAATTCATGATTCATGATTAATTTCATGATTCATGATTCAATTCATGATTCATTTCATTATTCATGATTCAATTCATGATTCATGATTCAATTCATGATTCAAGATTCGATTCATTATTCATGATTCATGATTCGATTCATGGTTCATGATTAATGATTCAATTCATAAATCATGATTCATGATTTATTTCATGATTCATGATTCAATTCATGATTCCTTATTCATGATTCATGATTCATGATTGAATTCATGATTCATGATTCAATTCATGATTCAATTCATGATTTATGATTCGATTCATGATTCATGATTCAATTCATGATTCATGATTCAATTCATTATTCATGATTCATGATTCGATTCATGATTAATGATTCAATTCATGATTCATGATTCGATTCATGATTCATGATTCGTGATTCAATTCATGATTTATGATTCAATTCATGATTCATGATTCGATTCATGATTCATGATTCGATTCATTATTCATGATTCATGATTCGATTCATTCTTCATGATTCATGATTCGATTCATGATTCATGATTAATGATTCAATTCATGATTCATGATTCATGATTCGATTAAAGATTCATGATTCATGATTCAATTCATGATTCAAGATTCATAATTCGATTCATGATTCGATTCATGATTCATGATTCAATTTATGATTCATGATTCATATTTCATGATTCGATTCATGATTCATAATTCATGATTCAATTCATGATTCATGATTCGATTCATGATTCATGATTCATGATTCGATTCATGATTCATGATTCAATTCATGATTCATGATTTAATTCATGATTCATGATTTGATTCTTAATTCATGATTCAATTCATGATTCCTTATTCATGATTCATGATTCAATTCATGATTGATGATTCGATTCAGGATTCATGATTCAATTCATGATTCATGATTTGATTCATGATTCATGATTCATGATTCGATTCATGATTCATGATTAATGATTCAATTCATAAATCTTGATTCATGATTTGATTCATGATTCATGATTCGATTCATGATTCATGATTCGATTCATGATTCCTGATTCAATCCATGATTCATGATTCATGATTGAATTCATGATTCATGATTCAATTCATGATTTATGATTTGATTCATGATTCATGATTCAATTCATGATTCAAGATTCATGATTCATGATTCGATTCATGATTCATGATTCGATTCATGATTCATGATTCATTATTAATGATTCAATTAATGATTCATGATTCATGATTAGATTCATGATTCATGGTTCATAATTAGATTCATGATTCATGATTCGATTTATGATTCATGAGTCATAATTCATGATTCGATTCATGATTCATGATTAATGATTCATGATTCATGATTCATGATTCAATTCATGATTCATGATTCGATTGATGATTCATGATTTATGATTCGATTGATGATTCATGATTCGATTGATGATTCATGATTTATGATTCAATTCATGATTCAATTCATGAATAATGATTCAATTCATGATTCATGATTCAATTCATTATTCATGATTCATGATTCGATTGATGATTCATGATTAATGATTCAATTCATGATTCATGATTCATGATTCGATTCATGATTCATGATTCGATTCTCGATTCATGATTAATGATTCAATTCATGATTCATGATTCATGATTCGATTCATGATTCATGATTCATGATTCAATTCATGATTCATGATTCATGATTCGTTTCATGGTTCATGATTCATGATTCGATTCATGAGTCATGATTCATGATTCGATTCATGATTCATGTTTTGATTTATGATTCATGATTCATAATTCATGATTCGAGTCATTATTCATGATTCATAATTCATGATTCATGATTCAATTCATAATACATGATTCATAATTCATGATTAATGATTCAATTCATAATTCATGATTCATGATTCAATTCATTATTCATGATTCATGATTCATGATTCGATTCATGATTCATGATTCATTATTAATGATTCAAATTATGATTCATGATTCGATACATGATTCTTAATTCATAATTCGATTCATGATTCATGATTCATGATTCGATTCATTATTCATGTGTCATGATTCGATTCATTATTCATGATTCATGATTAAAGATTCATGATTCATGATTCAATTCATGATTCATGATTTGATTCATGACTCATGATTCATGATTCGATTCATGATTCATGATTCATGATTAATGATTAAATTAATGATTCATAATTCATGATTCGATTCATGATTCATGATTCATGATTCATGATTCATGATTAATGATTCAATTCATGAATCATGATTCGATTCATGATTCATGATTCATAATTCGATTCATGATTCGATTCATGATTCATGATTCAATTCATGATTTATGATTTAAATCATGATTCATGATTTGATTCATGATTCAATTCATGATTCCTTATTCATGATTCGTGATTCAATTCATGATTGATGATTCGATTCATGATTCATGATTCATTTCATGATTCATGATTTGATTCATTATTCATTAATCATGATTCGATTCATGATTAATGATTAATGATTCAATTCATAAATCTTGATTCATGATTTAATTTATTATTCATTAATCATGATTCGATTCATGATTAATGATTAATGATTCATGATTTGATTCATTATTCATTAATCATGATTCGATTCATGATTAATGATTAATGATTAAATTCATAAATCTTGATTCATGATTTGATTCATTATTCATTAATCATGATTCAATTCATGATTAATGATTCAATTCATAAATCTTGATTCATGATTCGATTCATGATTCATGATTCATGATTCAACTCATGATTCATGATTCATGATTCATGATTCATGATTTGATTCATGATTCCTGATTCGATTCATGATTCATGATTCATGATTGAATTCATGATTCATGATTGAATTCATGATTTATGATTCGATTCATGATTCATGATTCATGATTGAATTCATGATTCATGATTGAATTCATGATTTATGATTCGATTCATGATTCATGATTCAATTCATGATTCATGATTTAATTCATGATTCATGATTTAATTCATGATTCATGATGCAATTCATGATTCATGATTCAATTCATGATTGAATTCATGATTTATGATTCGATTCATGATTCATGATTCAATTCATGATTCAAGATTCATGATTCAATTCTTGATTCATGATTTGATTCATGATTCAAAATTCATGATTCATGATTCAATTCATGATTCATGATTCATGATTCAATTCATGATTCATGATTCAATTCATGATTCATGATTCAATTCATGATTCATGATTCATGATTCAATTCATGATTCATAATTGAATTCATGATTCATGATTCAATTCATGATTTATGATTCGATTCATGATTCATGATTCAATTCATGATTCATGATTCAATTCATTATTCATGATTCATGATTCATGATTTGATTCATAATTCATGATTCATTATAAATGATTAAATTCATGATTCATAATTCAATTCATAATTCATGATTCGATTCATGATTCATGATTCGATTCATGATTCTTGATTCATGATTAATGATTTAATTCATGATTCATGATTCCTGATTCGATTCATGATTCATGATTCAATTCATGATTCATGATTCATGATTTAATTCATGATTTGATTCATGATTCATGATTCAATTCATGATTCATGATTCATCATTCATCATTCAATTCATGATTTATGATTCATGATTCATGATTTAATTCATGATTTATTATTCAGTTCATGATTCATGATTCATGATTCAATTCATGATTCATGATTGATTTCATGATTCATGATTCAATTCATGATTCATTTCATGATTCATTTCATGATTCAAGATTTAATTCATGATTCATGATTCATGATTTAATTCATGATTCATGATGCAATTCATGATTCATGATTCAATTCATGATTCAATTCATGATTTATGATTCGATTCATGATTCATGATTCAATTCATGATTCAAGATTCATGATTCAATTCTTGATTCATGATTTGATTCATGATTCAAAATTCATGATTCATGATTCAATTCGTGATTCATGATTCATGATTCAATTCATGATTCATGATTCAATTCATGATTCATGATTCAATTCATGATTCATGATTCATGATTCAATTCATCATTCATGATTCAATTCATGATTCATGATTTAATTCATGATTCATGATTTGATTCATGATTCATGATTCAATTCATGATGCCTTATTCATGATTCATGATTCAATTCATGATTCATGATTCGATTCATGAGTCATGATTGAATTCATGATTCAATTCATGATTCATGATTCATGATTCAATTCATGATTCCTTATTCATGATTCATGATTCAATTCATGATTCAAGATTCGATTCATGAGTCATGATTGAATTCATGATTCATGATTCGATTCATTATTCATGATTCATGATTCGATTCATGATTAATGATTCATGATTCAATTCATGATTTATGATTCGATTCATGATTCATGAATCAATTTATGATTCATGATTCAATTCGTTATTCATGATTCATGATTCATGATTCGATTCATGATTCATGATTAATGATTCAATTCATGATTCTTGATTCGATTCATGATTCATGATTCGATTTATTATTCATGATTCATGATTCGATTCATTATTCATGATTCATGATTCGATTCATGATTCATGATTAATGTTTCAATTCTTGATTCATGATTCATGATTCTATTAAAGATTCATGATTCATGATTCAATTCATGTTTCATGATTCATGATTTGATTCATGATTCATGATTCATGATTAATGATTCAATTCATGATTCATGATTCATGATTCGATTCATGATTCATGAATCATAATTCGATTCATGATTCATGATTCAATTCATGATTCATGATTCGATTTATGATTCATGATTCATGATTTATGATTCAATTCATGATTCATGATTCGATTCATGATTCATGATTCATGATTCATGATTTGATTCATGATTCATGATTCAATTCATGATTCATGATTTAATTCATGATTCATGATTTGATTCATGATTCATTTCATGACTCATGATTCAATTCATGATTCATCATTCATGATTTAATTCATGATTTGATTCATGATTCATGATTCAATTCATGATTCATGATTCATTATTCAATTCATGAATCATGATTCATGATTCAATTCATGATTTATGATTCAATTCATGATTCATGATTCAATTCATGATTCATTATTCAATTCATGATTCATGATTCATGATTCAATTCATGATTTATGATTCAATTCATGATTCATGATTCAATTCATGATTCATGATTAATTTCATGATTCATGATTCAATTCATGATTCATTTCATTATTCATGATTCAATTCATGATTCATGATTCAATTCATGATTCAAGATTCGATTCATTATTCATGATTCATGATTCGATTCATGGTTCATGATTAATGATTCAATTCATAAATCATGATTCATGATTCGATTCATGATTCATGATTCAATTCATGATTCCTTATTCATGATTCATGATTCATGATTGAATTCATGATTCATGATTCAATTCATGATTCAATTCATGATTTATGATTTGATTCATGATTCATGATTCAATTCATGATTCATGATTCAATTCATTATTCATGATTCATGATTCGATTCATGATTAATGATTCAATTCATGATTCATGATTCGATTCATGATTCATGATTCGTGATTCAATTCATGATTTATGATTCAATTCATGATTCATGATTCAATTCATGATTCATGATTAATTTCATGATTCATGATTCAATTCATGATTCATTTCATTATTCATGATTCAATTCATGATTCATGATTCAATTCATGATTCAAGATTCGATTCATTATTCATGATTCATGATTCGATTCATGGTTCATGATTAATGATTCAATTCATAAATCATGATTCATGATTCGATTCATGATTCATTATTCAATTCATGATTCCTTATTCATGATTCATGATTCATGATTGAATTCTTGATTCATGATTCAATTCATGATTCAATTCATGATTTATGATTCGATTCATGATTCATGATTCAATTAATGATTCATGATTCAATTCTTTATTCATGATTCATGATTCGATTCATGATTAATGATTCAATTCATGATTCATGATTCGATTCATGATTCATGATTCGATTCATTATTCATGATTCATGATTCGATTCATTCTTCATGATTCATGATTCGATTCATGATTAATGATTCAATTCATGATTCATGATTCATGATTCGATTAAAGATTCATGATTCATGATTCAACTCATGATTCAAGATTCATAATTCGATTCATGATTCGATTCATGATTCATGATTCAATTTATGATTCATGATTCATATTTCATGATTCGATTCATGATTCATGATTCATGATTCATGATTCAATTCATGATTCATGATTCGATTCATGATTCATGATTCATGATTCGATTCATGATTCATGATTCAATTCATGATTCATGATTTAATTCATGATTCATGATTTGATTCTTAATTCATGATTCAATTCATGATTCCTTATTCATGATTCATGATTCAATTCATGATTGATGATTCGATTCAGGATTCATGATTCAATTCATGATTCATGATTTGATTCATGATTCATGATTCATGATTCGATTCATGATTCATGATTAATGATTCAATTCATAAATCTTGATACATGATTTGATTCATGATTCATGATTCATAATTAAATTCATGATTCATGATTCGATTCATGATTCATGATTCGATTCATGATTCCTGATTCAATCCATGATTCATGATTCATGATTGAATTCATGATTCATGATTCAATTCATGATTTATGATTTGATTCATGATTCATGATTCAATTCATGATTCAAGATTCATGATTCATGATTCATGATTCGATTCATGATTCATGATTCGATTCATGATTCATGATTCATTATTAATGATTCAATTAATGATTCATGATTCATGATTAGATTCATGATTCATGGTTCATAATTAGATTCATGATTCATGATTCGATTTATGATTCATGAGTCATAATTCATGATTCGATTCATGATTCATGATTAATGATTCATGATTCATGATTCATGATTCAATTCATGATTCATGATTCGATTGATGATTCATGATTTATGATTCGATTGATGATTCATGATTCGATTGATGATTCATGATTTATGATTCAATTCATGATTCAATTCATGAATAATGATTCAATTCATGATTCATGATTCAATTCATTATTCATGATTCATGATTCGATTGATGATTCATGATTAATGATTCAATTCATGATTCATGATTCATGATTCGATTCATGATTCATGATTCGATTCTCGATTCATGATTAATGATTCAATTCATGATTCATGATTCATGATTCGATTCATGATTCATGATTCATGATTCAATTCATGATTCATGATTCATGATTCGTTTCATGGTTCATGATTCATGATTCGATTCATGAGTCATGATTCATGATTCGATTCATGATTCATGTTTTGATTTATGATTCATGATTCATAATTCATGATTCGAGTCATTATTCATGATTCATAATTCATGATTCATGATTCAATTCATAATACATGATTCATAATTCATGATTAATGATTCAATTCATAATTCATGATTCATGATTCAATTCATTATTCATGATTCATGATTCATGATTCGATTCATGATTCATGATTCATTATTAATGATACAAATTATGATTCATGATTCGATACATGATTCTTAATTCATAATTCGATTCATGATTCATGATTCATGATTCGATTCATTATTCATGTGTCATGATTCGATTCATTATTCATGATTCATGATTAAAGATTCATGATTCATGATTCAATTCATGATTCATGATTTGATTCATGACTCATGATTCATGATTCGATTCATGATTCATGATTCATGATTAATGATTCAATTCATGATTCATAATTCATGATTCGATTCATGATTCATGATTCATGATTCATGATTAATGATTCAATTCATGAATCATGATTCGATTCATGATTCATGATTCATAATTCGATTCATGATTCGATTCATGATTCATGATTCAATTCATGATTGATGATTTAAATCATGATTCATGATTTGATTCATGATTCAATTCATGATTCCTTATTCATGATTCATGATTCAATTCATGATTGATGATTCGATTCATGATTCATGATTCAATTCATGATTCATGATTTGATTCACTATTCATTAATCATGATTCGATTCATGATTAATGATTAATGATTCAATTCATAAATCTTGATTCATGATTTGATTCATTATTCATTAATCATGGTTCGATTCATGATTAATGATTAATGATTCATGATTTGATTCATTATTCATTAATCATGATTCGATTCATGATTAATGATTAATGATTAAATTCATAAATCTTGATTCATGATTTGATTCATTATTCATTAATCATGATTCGATTCATGATTAATGATCCAATTCATAAATCTTGATTCATGATTCGATTCATGATTCATGATTCATGATTCAATTCATGATTCATGATTCGATTCATGATTCATGATTCATGATTTGATTCATGATTCCTGATTCGATTCATGATTCATGATTCATGATTGAATTCATGATTCATGATTGAATTCATGATTTATGATTCGATTCATGATTCATGATTCAATTCATGATTCATGATTGATTTCATGATTCATGATTCAATTCATGATTCATTTCATGATTCATGATTCATTTCATGATTCATGATTTAATTCATGATTCATGATTCATGATTTAATTCATGATTCATGATGCAATTCATGATTCATGATTCAATTCATGATTGAATTCATGATTTATGATTCGATTCATGATTCATGATTCAATTCATGATTCAAGATTCATGATTCAATTCTTGATTCATGATTTGATTCATGATTCAAAATTCATGATTCATGATTCAATTCATGATTCATGATTCATGATTCAATTCATGATTCATGATTCAATTCATGATTCATAATTGAATTCATGATTCATGATTCAATTCATGATTCATGATTCATGATTCAATTCATGATTCATAATTGAATTCATGATTCATGATTCAATTCATGATTTATTATTCGATTCATGATTCATGATTCAATTCATGATTCATGATTCAATTCATTATTCATGATTCATGATTTGATTCATAATTCATGATTCATTATAAATGATTGAATTCATGATTCATATTTCAATTCATAATTCATGATTCGATTCATGATTCATGATTCGATTCATGATTCATGATTCATGATTAATGATTTAATTCATGATTCATGATTCATGATTCGATTCATGATTCATGATTCAATTCATGATTCATGATTCATGATTCATGATTTAATTCATGATTTGATTCATGATTCATGATTCAATTCATGATTCATGATTCATCATTCATCATTCAATTCATGATTCATGATTCATGATTCATGATTTAATTCATGATTTATGATTCAGTTCATGATTCATGATTCATGATTCAATTCATGATTCATGATTGATTTCATGATTCATGATTCAATTCATGATTCATTTCATGATTCATTTCATGATTCAAGATTTAATTCATGATTCATGATTCATGATTTAATTCATGATTCATGATGCAATTCATGATTCATGATTCAATTCATGATTCAATTCATGATTTATGATTCGATTCATGATTCATGATTCGATTCATGATTCATGATTCAATTCATGATTCATGATTTAATTCATGATTCATGATTTGATTCTTAATTCATGATTCAATTCATGATTCCTTATTCATGATTCATGATTCAATTCATGATTGATGATTCGATTCAGGATTCATGATTCAATTCATGATTCATGATTTGATTCATGATTCATGATTCATGATTCGATTCATGATTCATGATTAATGATTCAATTCATAAATCTTGATACATGATTTGATTCATGATTCATGATTCATAATTCAATTCATGATTCATGATTCGATTCATGATTCATGATTCGATTCATGATTCCTGATTCAATCCATGATTCATGATTCATGATTGAATTCATGATTCATGATTCAATTCATGATTTATGATTTGATTCATGATTCATGATTCAATTCATGATTCAAGATTCATGATTCATGATTCATGATTCGATTCATGATTCATGATTCGATTCATGATTCATGATTCATTATTAATGATTCAATTAATGATTCATGATTCATGATTAGATTCATGATTCATGGTTCATAATTAGATTCATGATTCATGATTCGATTTATGATTCATGAGTCATAATTCATGATTCGATTCATGATTCATGATTAATGATTCATGATTCATGATTCATGATTCAATTCATGATTCATGATTCGATTGATGATTCATGATTTATGATTCGATTGATGATTCATGATTCGATTGATGATTCATGATTTATGATTCAATTCATGATTCAATTCATGAATAATGATTCAATTCATGATTCATGATTCAATTCATTATTCATGATTCATGATTCGATTGATGATTCATGATTAATGATTCAATTCATGATTCATGATTCATGATTCGATTCATGATTCATGATTCGATTCTCGATTCATGATTAATGATTCAATTCATGATTCATGATTCATGATTCGATTCATGATTCATGATTCATGATTCAATTCATGAGTCATGATTCATGATTCGATTCATGATTCATGTTTTGATTTATGATTCATGATTCATAATTCATGATTCGAGTCATTATTCATGATTCATAATTCATGATTCATGATTCAATTCATAATACATGATTCATAATTCATGATTAATGATTCAATTCATAATTCATGATTCATGATTCAATTCATTATTCATGATTCATGATTCATGATTCGATTCATGATTCATGATTCATTATTAATGATACAAATTATGATTCATGATTCGATACATGATTCTTAATTCATAATTCGATTCATGATTCATGATTCATGATTCGATTCATTATTCATGTGTCATGATTCGATTCATTATTCATGATTCATGATTAAAGATTCATGATTCATGATTCAATTCATGATTCATGATTTGATTCATGACTCATGATTCATGATTCGATTCATGATTCATGATTCATGATTAATGATTCAATTCATGATTCATAATTCATGATTCGATTCATGATTCATGATTCATGATTCATGATTCATGATTAATGATTCAATTCATGAATCATGATTCGATTCATGATTCATGATTCATAATTCGATTCATGATTCGATTCATGATTCATGATTCAATTCATGATTTATGATTTAAATCATGATTCATGATTTGATTCATGATTCAATTCATGATTCCTTATTCATGATTCATGATTCAATTCATGATTGATGATTCGATTCATGATTCATGATTCAATTCATGATTCATGATTTGATTCACTATTCATTAATCATGATTCGATTCATGATTAATGATTAATGATTCAATTCATAAATCTTGATTCATGATTTGATTCATTATTCATTAATCATGGTTCGATTCATGATTAATGATTAATGATTCATGATTTGATTCATTATTCATTAATCATGATTCGATTCATGATTAATGATTAATGATTAAATTCATAAATCTTGATTCATGATTTGATTCATTATTCATTAATCATGATTCGATTCATGATTAATGATCCAATTCATAAATCTTGATTCATGATTCGATTCATGATTCATGATTCATGATTTAATTCATGATTCATGATTCGATTCATGATTCATGATTCATGATTTGATTCATGATTCCTGATTCAATTCATGATTCATAATTGAATTCATGATTCATGATTCAATTCATGATTCATGATTCAATTCATGATTCATAATTGAATTCATGATTCATGATTCAATTCATGATTCATGATTCATGATTCAATTCATGATTCATAATTGAATTCATGATTCATGATTCAATTCATGATTTATTATTCGATTCATGATTCATGATTCAATTCATGATTCATGATTCAATTCATTATTCATGATTCATGATTCATGATTTGATTCATAATTCATGATTCATTATAAATGATTAAATTCATGATTCATATTTCAATTCATAATTCATGATTCGATTCATGATTCATGATTCGATTCATGATTCATGATTCATGATTAATGATTTAATTCATGATTCATGATTCATGATTCGATTCATGATTCATGATTCAATTCATGATTCATGATTCATGATTCATGATTTAATTCATGATTTGATTCATGATTCATGATTCAATTCATGATTCATGATTCATCATTCATCATTCAATTCATGATTCATGATTCATGATTCATGATTTAATTCATGATTTATGATTCAGTTCATGATTCATGATTCATGATTCAATTCATGATTCATGATTGATTTCATGATTCATGATTCAATTCATGATTCATTTCATGATTCATTTCATGATTCAAGATTTAATTCATGATTCATGATTCATGATTTAATTCATGATTCATGATGCAATTCATGATTCATGATTCAATTCATGATTCAATTCATGATTTATGATTCGATTCATGATTCATGATTCAATTCATGATTCAAGATTCATGATTCAATCCTTGATTCATGATTTGATTCATGATTCAAAATTCATGATTCATGATTCAATTCGTGATTCATGATTCATGATTCAATTCATGATTCATGATTCAATTCATGATTCATGATTCATGATTCAATTCATGATTCATGATTCAATTCATGATTCATGATTTAATTCATGATTCATGATTCGATTCATGATTCATGATTCAATTCATGATTCATGATTCATGATTCATGATTCAATTCATGATTCATGATTCGATTCATGAGTCATGATTGAATTCATGATTCATGATTTGATTCATGATTCATGATTCAATTCATGATTCCTTATTCATGATTCATGATTCAATTCATGATTCATGATTCGATTCATGAGTCATGATTGAATTCATGATTCATGATTCGATTCATTATTCATGATTCATGATTCGATTCATGATTCATGATTCATGATTAATGATTCAATTCATAAATCATGATTCATGATTCGATTCATGATTAAATTCATGATTCATGATTCGATTCATGATTAATGATTCATGATTCAATTCATGATTTATGATTCGATTCATGATTCATGAATCAATTTATGATTCATGATTCAATTCATTATTCATGATTCATGATTCATGATTCGATTCATGATTCATGATTAATGATTCAATTCATGATTCTTGATTCGATTCATGATTCATGATTCGATTTATTATTCATGATTCATGATTCGATTCATTATTCATGATTCATGATTCGATTCATGATTCATGATTAATGATTCAATTCTTGATTCATGATTCATGATTCTATTAAAGATTCATGATTCATGATTCAATTCATGTTTCATGATTCATGATTTGATTCATGATTCATGATTCATGATTCGATTCATGATTCATGATTCATGATTCGATTCATGATTCATGAATCATAATTCGATTCATGATTCATGATTCAATTCATGATTCATGATTCGATTTATGATTCATGATTCATAATTCATGATTCAATTCATGATTCATGATTCATGATTCATGATTCAATTCATGATTCATGATTCGATTCATGATTCATGATTCATGATTCATGATTTGATTCATGATTCATGATTCAATTCATGATTCATGATTTAATTCATGATTCATGATTTGATTCATGATTCATTTCATGACTCATGATTCAATTCATGATTCATCATTCATGATTTAATTCATGATTTGATTCATGATTCATGATTCAATTCATGATTCATGATTCATTATTCAATTCATGATTCATGATTCATGATTCAATTCATGATTTATGATTCAATTCATGATTCATGATTCAATTCATGATTCATGATTAATTTCATGATTCATGATTCAATTCATGATTCATTTCATTATTCATGATTCAATTCATGATTCATGATTCAATTCATGATTCAAAATTCGATTCATTATTCATGATTCATGATTCGATTCATGGTTCATGATTAATGATTCAATTCATAAATCATGATTCATGATTCGATTCATGATTCATGATTCAATTCATGATTCCTTATTCATGATTCATGATTCATGATTGAATTCATGATTCATGATTCAATTCATGATTCAATTCATGATTTATGATTCGATTCATGATTCATGATTCAATTCATGATTCATGATTCAATTCATTATTCATGATTCATGATTCGATTCATGATTAATGATTCAATTCATGATTCATGATTCGATTCATGATTCATGATTCGTGATTCAATTCATGATTTATGATTCAATTCATGATTCATGATTCAATTCATGATTCATGATTAATTTCATGATTCATGATTCAATTCATGATTCATTTCATTATTCATGATTCAATTCATGATTCATGATTCAATTCATGATTCAAGATTCGATTCATTATTCATGATTCATGATTCGATTCATGGTTCATGATTAATGATTCAATTCATAAATCATGATTCATGATTCGATTCATGATTAATGATTCAATTCATGATTCATTATTCATGATTCGATTAAAGATTCATGATTCATGATTCAATTCATGATTCATGATTCATAATTCGATTCATGATTCATGATTCGATTCATGATTCATGATTCAATTTATGATTCATGATTCATATTTCATGATTCGATTCATGATTCATGATTCATGATTCAATTCATGATTCATGATTCGATTCATGATTCATGATTCATGATTCGATTCATGATTCATGATTCAATTCATGATTCATGATTTAATTCATGATTCATGATTTGATTCTTAATTCATGATTCAATTCATGATTCCTTATTCATGATTCATGATTCAATTCATGATTGATGATTCGATTCAGGATTCATGATTCAATTCATGATTCATGATTTGATTCATGATTCATGATTCATGATTCGATTCATGATTCATGATTAATGATTCAATTCATAAATCTTGATTCATGATTTGATTCATGATTCATGATTCATAATTCAATTCATGATTCATGATTCGATTCATGATTCATGATTCATGATTCGATTCATGATTCCTGATTCAATCCATGATTCATGATTCATGATTGAATTCATGCTTCATGATTCAATTCATGATTTATGATTTGATTCATGATTCATGATTCAATTCATGATTCAAGATTCATGATTCATGATTCATGATTCGATTCATGATTCATGATTCGATTCATGATTCATGATTCATTATTAATGATTCAATTAATGATTCATGATTCATGATTAGATTCATGGTTCATAATTAGATTCATGATTCATGATTCGATTTATGATTCATGAGTCATAATTCATGATTCAATTCATGATTCATGATTCGATTGATGATTCATGATTTATGATTCGATTGATGATTCATGATTCGATTGATGATTCATGATTTATGATTCAATTCATGATTCAATTCATGAATAATGATTCAATTCATGATTCATGATTCAATTCATTATTCATGATTCAAGATTCGATTGATGATTCATGATTAATGATTCAATTCATGATTCATGATTCATGATTCGATTCATGATTCATGATTCGATTCTCGATTCATGATTAATGATTCAATTCATGATTCATGATTCATGATTCGATTCATGATTCATGATTCATGATTCAATTCATGATTCATGATTCGTTTCATGGTTCATGATTCATGATTCGATTCATGAGTCATGATTCATGATTCGATTCATGATTCATGTTTTGATTTATGATTCATGATTCATAATTCATGATTCGAGTCATTATTCATGATTCATAATTCATGATTCATGATTCAATTCATGATTCATGATTCATAATTCATGATTAATGATTCAATTCATAATTCATGATTCATGATTCAATTCATTATTCATGATTCATGATTCATGATTCGATTCATGATTCATGATTCATTATTAATGATTCAAATTATGATTCATGATTCGATACATGATTCTTAATTCATAATTCGATTCATGATTCATGATTCATGATTCGATTCATTATTCATGTGTCATGATTCGATTCATTATTCATGATTCATGATTAAAGATTCATGATTCATGATTCAATTCATGATTCATGATTTGATTCATGACTCATGATTCATGATTCGATTCATGATTAATGATTCAATTCATGATTCATAATTCATGATTCGATTCATGATTCATGATTCATTTCATGATTCATGATTTAATTCATGATTCATGATTCATGATTTAATTCATGATTAATGATTCAATTCATGATTCATAATTCATGATTCGATTCATGATTCATGATTCATGATTCATGACTCATGATTAATGATTCAATTCATGAATCATGATTCGATTCATGATTCATGATTCATAATTCAATTCATGATTCGATTCATGATTCATGATTCATGATTCAATTCATGATTCATGATTTAAATCATGATTAATGATTTAATTCATGATTCATGATTCATGATTCAATTCATGATTGATGATTCGATTCATGATTCATGATTCAATTCATGATTCATGATTTGATTCATTATTCATTAATCATGATTCGATTCATGATTAATGATTAATGATTCAATTCATAAATCTTGATTCATGATTTGATTCATTATTCATTAATCATGATTCGATTCATGATTAATGATTAATGATTCATGATTTGATTCATTATTCATTAATCATGATTCGATTCATGATTAATGATTAATGATTAAATTCATAAATCTTGATTCATGATTTGATTCATTATTCATTAATCATGATTCGATTCATGATTAATGATTAATGATTCAATTCATAAATCTTGATTCATGATTCGATTCATGATTCATGATTCATGATTCAATTCATGATTCATGATTCATGATTTGATTCATGATTCCTGATTCGATTCATGATTCATGATTCATGATTGAATTCATGATTCATGATTGAATTCATGATTTATGATTCGATTCATGATTCATGATTCAATTCATGATTCATGATTCAATTCATGATTCATTTCATGATTCATGATTCATTTCATGATTCATGATTTAATTCATGATTCATGATTCATGATTTAATTCATGATTCATGATGCAATTCATGATTCATGATTCAATTCATGATTCAATTCATGATTTATGATTCGATTCATGATTCATGATTCAATTCATGATTCAAGATTCATGATTCAATTCTTGATTCATGATTTGATTCATGATTCAAAATTCATGATTCATGATTCAATTCATGATTCATGATTCAATTCATGATTCATGATTCAATTCATGATTCATGATTCAATTCATGATTCATGATTCATGATTCAATTCATGATTCATGATTCAATTCATGATTCATGATTTAATTCATGATTCATGATTTGATTCATGATTCATGATTCAATTCATGATTCCTTATTCATGATTCATGATTCAATTCATGATTCATGATTCGATTCATGAGTCATGATTGAATTCATGATTCATGATTTGATTCATGATTCATGATTCAATTCATGATTCCTTATTCATGATTCATGATTCAATTCATGATTCATGATTCGATTCATGAGTCATGATTGAATTCATGATTCATGATTCGATTCATTATTCATGATTCATGATTCGATTCATGATTCATGATTCATGATTAATGATTCAATTCATAAATCATGATTCATGATTCGATTCATGATTCATGATTAAATTCATGATTCATGATTCGATTCATGATTAATGATTCATGATTCAATTCATGATTTATGATTCGATTCATGATTCAATTTATGATTCATGATTCAATTCATTATTCATGATTCATGATTCATGATTCGATTCATGATTTATGATTAATGATTCAATTCATGATTCTTGATTCGATTCATGATTCGATTTATTATTCATGATTCATGATTCGATTCATTATTCATGATTCATGATTCGATTCATGATTCATGATTAATGATTCAATTCTTGATTCATGATTCATGATTAATGATTCAATTTATGATTCATGATTCATGATTCGATTCATGATTCATGAATCATAATTCGATTCATGATTCATGATTCGTGATTCAATTCATGATTTATGATTCAATTCATGATTCATGATTCAATTCATGATTCATGATTAATTTCATGATTCATGATTCAATTCATGATTCATTTCATTATTCATGATTCAATTCATGATTCATGATTCAATTCATGATTCAAGATTCGATTCATTATTCATGATTCATGATTCGATTCATGGTTCATGATTAATGATTCAATTCATAAATCATGATTCATGATTCGATTCATGATTAATGATTCAATTCATGATTCATGATTCATGATTCGATTAAAGATTCATGATTCATGATTCAATTCATGATTCATGATTCATAATTCGATTCATGATTCATGATTCGATTCATGATTCATGATTCAATTTATGATTCATGATTCATATTTCATGATTCGATTCATGATTCATGATTCATGATTCAATTCATGATTCATGATTCGATTCATGATTCATGATTCATGATTCGATTCATGATTCATGATTCAATTCATGATTCATGATTTAATTCATGATTCATGATTTGATTCTTAATTCATGATTCAATTCATGATTCCTTATTCATGATTCATGATTCAATTCATGATTGATGATTCGATTCAGGATTCATGATTCAATTCATGATTCATGATTCGATACATGATTCTTAATTCATAATTCGATTCATGATTCATGATTCATGATTCGATTCATTATTCATGTGTCATGATTCGATTCATTATTCATGATTCATGATTAAAGATTCATGATTCATGATTCAATTCATGATTCATGATTTGATTCATGACTCATGATTCATGATTCGATTCATGATTCATGATTCATGATTAATGATTCAATTCATGATTCATAATTCATGATTCGATTAATGATTCATGATTCATGATTCATGATTAATGATTCAATTCATGAATCATGATTCGATTCATGATTCATGATTCATAATTCAATTCATGATTCGATTCATGATTCATGATTCATGATTCATGATTCAATTCATGATTCATGATTTAAATCATGATTCATGATTTGATTCATGATTCAATTCATGATTCCTTATTCATGATTCATGATTCAATTCATGATTGATGATTCGATTCATGATTCATGATTCAATTCATGATTCATGATTTGATTCATTATTCATTAATCATGATTCGATTCATGATTAATGATTAATGATTCAATTCGTAAATCTTGATTCATGATTTGATTCATTATTCATTAATCATGATTCGATTCATGATTAATGATTAATGATTCATGATTTGATTCATTATTCATTAATCATGATTCGATTCATGATTAATGATTAATGATTAAATTCATAAATCTTGATTCATGATTTGATTCATTATTCATTAATCATGATTCGATTCATGATTAATGATTAATGATTCAATTCATAAATCTTGATTCATGATTCGATTCATGATTCATGATTCATGATTCAATTCATGATTCATGATTCATGATTTGATTCATGATTCCTGATTCGATTCATGATTCATGATTCATGATTGAATTCATGATTCATGATTGAATTCATGATTTATGATTCGATTCATGATTCAATTCATGATTCATGATTGATTTCATGATTCATGATTCAATTCATGATTCATTTCATGATTCATGATTCATTTCATGATTCATGATTTAATTCATGATTCATGATTCATGATTTAATTCATGATTCATGATGCAATTCATGATTCATGATTCAATTCATGATTCAATTCATGATTTATGATTCGATTCATGATTCATGATTCAATTCATGATTCAAGATTCATGATTCAATTCTTGATTCATGATTTGATTCATGATTCAAAATTCATGATTCATGATTCAATTCATGATTCATGATTCATGATTCAATTCATGATTCATGATTCAATTCATGATTCATGATTCAATTCATGATTCATGATTCAATTCATGATTCATGATTTAATTCATGATTCATGATTTGATTCATGATTCATGATTCAATTCATGATTCCTTATTCATGATTCATGATTCAATTCATGATTCATGATTCGATTCATGAGTCATGATTGAATTCATGATTCATGATTTGATTCATGATTCATGATTCAATTCATGATTCCTTATTCATGATTCATGATTCAATTCATGATTCATGATTCGATTCATGAGTCATGATTGAATTCATGATTCATGATTCGATTCATTATTCATGATTCATGATTCGATTCATGATTCATGATTCATGATTAATGATTCAATTCATAAATCATGATTCATGATTCGATTCATGATTCATGATTAAATTCATGATTCATGATTCGATTCATGATTAATGATTCATGATTCAATTCATGATTTATGATTCGATTCATGATTCAATTTATGATTCATGATTCAATTCATTATTCATGATTCATGATTCATGATTCGATTCATGATTTATGATTAATGATTTAATTCATGATTCTTGATTCGATTCATGATTCATGATTCGATTTATTATTCATGATTCATGATTCGATTCATTATTCATGATTCATGATTCAATTCATGATTCATGATTAATGATTCAATTCTTGATTCATGATTCATGATTCTATTAAAGATTCATGATTCATGATTCAATTCATGTTTCATGATTCATGATTTGATTCATGATTCATGATTCATGATTAATGATTCAATTCATGATTCATGATTCATGATTCGATTCATGATTCATGAATCATAATTCGATTCATGATTCATGATTCGTGATTCAATTCATGATTTATGATTCAATTCATGATTCATGATTCAATTCATGATTCATGATTAATTTCATGATTCATGATTCAATTCATGATTCATTTCATTATTCATGATTCAATTCATGATTCATGATTCAATTCATGATTCAAGATTCGATTCATTATTCATGATTCATGATTCGATTCATGATTCATGATTAATAATTCAATTCATAAATCATGATTCATGATTCGATTCATGATTAATGATTCAATTCATGATTCATGATTCATGATTCGATTAAAGATTCATGATTCATGATTCAATTCATGATTCATGATTCATAATTCGATTCATGATTCATGATTCGATTCATGATTCATGATTCAATTTATGATTCATGATTCATATTTCATGATTCGATTCATGATTCATGATTCATGATTCAATTCATGATTCATGATTCGATTCATGATTCATGATTCATGATTCGATTCATGATTCATGATTCAATTCATGATTCATGATTTAATTCATGATTCATGATTTGATTCTTAATTCATGATTCAATTCATGATTCCTTATTCATGATTCATGATTCAATTCATGATTGATGATTCGATTCAGGATTCATGATTCAATTCATGATTCATGATTTGATTCATGATTCATGATTCATGATTCGATTCATGATTCATGATTAATGATTCAATTCATAAATCTTGATTCATGATTTGATTCATGATTCATGATTCATAATTCAATTCATGATTCATGATTCGATTCATGATTCATGATTCATGATTCGATTCATGATTCCTGATTCAATCCATGATTCATGATTCATGATTGAATTCATGCTTCATGATTCAATTCATGATTTATGATTTGATTCATGATTCATGATTCAATTCATGATTCAAGATTCATGATTCATGATTCGATTCATGATTCATGATTCGATTCATGATTCATGATTCATTATTAATGATTCAATTAATGATTCATGATTCATGATTAGATTCATGATTCATGGTTCATAATTAGATTCATGATTCATGATTCGATTTATGATTCATGAGTCATAATTCATGATTCGATTCATGATTCATGATTAATGATTCATGATTCATGATTCATGATTCAATTCATGATTCATGATTCGATTGATGATTCATGATTTATGATTCGATTGATGATTCATGATTCGATTGATGATTCATGATTTATGATTCAATTCATGATTCAATTCATGAATAATGATTCAATTCATGATTCATGATTCAATTCATTATTCATGATTCAAGATTCGATTGATGATTCATGATTAATGATTCAATTCATGATTCATGATTCATGATTCGATTCATGATTCATGATTCGATTCTTGATTCATGATTAATGATTCAATTCATGATTCATGATTCATGATTCGATTCATGATTCATGATTCATGATTCAATTCATGATTCATGATTCATGATTCGTTTCATGGTTCATGATTCATGATTCGATTCATGAGTCATGATTCATGATTCGATTCATGATTCATGTTTTGATTTATGATTCATGATTCATAATTCATGATTCGAGTCATTATTCATGATTCATAATTCATGATTCATGATTCAATTCATGATTCATGATTCATAATTCATGATTAATGATTCAATTCATAATTCATGATTCATGATTCAATTCATTATTCATGATTCATGATTCATGATTCGATTCATGATTCATGATTCATTATTAATGATTCAAATTATGATTCATGATTCGATACATGATTCTTAATTCATAATTCGATTCATGATTCATGATTCATGATTCGATTCATTATTCATGTGTCATGATTCGATTCATTATTCATGATTCATGATTAAAGATTCATGATTCATGATTCAATTCATGATTCATGATTTGATTCATGACTCATGATTCATGATTCGATTCATGATTCATGATTCATGATTAATGATTCAATTCATGATTCATAATTCATGATTCGATTCATGATTCATGATTCATGATTCATGATTCATGATTAATGATTCAATTCATGAATCATGATTCGATTCATGATTCATGATTCATAATTCAATTCATGATTCGATTCATGATTCATGATTCATGATTCAATTCATGATTCATGATTTAAATCATGATTCATGATTTGATTCATGATTCAATTCATGATTCCTTATTCATGATTCATGATTCAATTCATGATTGATGATTCGATTCATGATTCATGATTTAATTCATGATTCATGATTTGATTCATTATTCATTAATCATGATTCGATTCATGATTAATGATTAATGATTCAATTCATAAATCTTGATTCATGATTTGATTCATTATTCATTAATCATGATTCGATTCATGATTAATGATTAATGATTCATGATTTGATTCATTATTCATTAATCATGATTCGATTCATGATTAATGATTAATGATTAAATTCATAAATCTTGATTCATGATTTGATTCATTATTCATTAATCATGATTCGATTCATGATTAATGATTAATGATTCAATTCATAAATCTTGATTCATGATTCGATTCATGATTCATGATTCATGATTCAATTCATGATTCATGATTCATGATTTGATTCATGATTCCTGATTTGATTCATGATTCATGATTCATGATTGAATTCATGATTCATGATTGAATTCATGATTTATGATTCGATTCATGATTTATGATTCAATTCATGATTCATGATTGATTTCATGATTCATGATTCAATTCATGATTCATTTCATGATTCATGATTCATTTCATGATTCATGATTTAATTCATGATTCATGATTCATGATTTAATTCATGATTCATGATGCAATTCATGATTCATGATTCAATTCATGATTCAATTCATGATTTATGATTCGATTCATGATTCATGATTCAATTCATGATTCAAGATTCATGATTCAATTCTTGATTCATGATTTGATTCATGATTCAAAATTCATGATTCATGATTCAATTCATGATTCATGATTCATGATTCAATTCATGATTCATGATTCAATTCATGATTCATGATTCAATTCATGATTCATGATTCATGATTCAATTCATGATTCATGATTCAATTCATGATTCATGATTTAATTCATGATTCATGATTTGATTCATGATTCATGATTCAATTCATGATTCCTTATTCATGATTCATGATTCAATTCATGATTCATGATTCGATTCATGAGTCATGATTGAATTCATGATTCATGATTTTATTCATGATTCATGATTCAATTCATGATTCCTTATTCATGATTCATGATTCAATTCATGATTCATGATTCTATTCATGAGTCATGATTGAATTCATGATTCATGATTCGATTCATTATTCATGATTCATGATTCGATTCATGATTCATGATTCATGATTAATGATTCAATTCATAAATCATGATTCATGATTCGATTCATGATTCATGATTAAATTCATGATTCATGATTCGATTCATGATTAATGATTCATGATTCAATTCATGACTTATGATTCGATTCATGATTCAATTTATGATTCATGATTCAATTCATTATTCATGATTCATGATTCATGATTCGATTCATGATTTATGATTAATGATTCAATTCATGATTCTTGATTCGATTCATGATTCATGATTCGATTTATTATTCATGATTCATGATTCGATTCATTATTCATGATTCATGATTCGATTCATGATTCATGATTAATGATTCAATTCTTGATTCATGATTCATGATTCTATTAAAGATTCATGATTCATGATTCAATTCATGTTTCATGATTCATGATTTGATTCATGATTCATGATTCATGATTAATGATTCAATTCATGATTCATGATTGATTTCATGATTCATGATTCAATTCATGATTCATTTCATGATTCATGATTCATTTCATGATTCATGATTTAATTCATGATTCATGATTCATGATTTAATTCATGATTCATGATGCAATTCATGATTCATGATTCAATTCATGATTCAATTCATGATTTATGATTCGATTCATGATTCATGATTCAATTCATGATTCAAGATTCATGATTCAATTCTTGATTCATGATTTGATTCATGATTCAAAATTCATGATTCATGATTCAATTCATGATTCATGATTCATGATTCAATTCATGATTCATGATTCAATTCATGATTCATGATTCAATTCATGATTCATGATTCATGATTCAATTCATGATTCATGATTCAATTCATGATTCATGATTTAATTCATGATTCATGATTTGATTCATGATTCATGATTCAATTCATGATTCCTTATTCATGATTCATGATTCAATTCATGATTCATGATTCGATTCATGAGTCATGATTGAATTCATGATTCATGATTTGATTCATGATTCATGATTCAATTCATGATTCCTTATTCATGATTCATGATTCAATTCATGATTCATGATTCGATTCATGAGTCATGATTGAATTCATGATTCATGATTCGATTCATTATTCATGATTCATGATTCGATTCATGATTCATGATTCATGATTAATGATTCAATTCATAAATCATGATTCATGATTCGATTCATGATTCATGATTAAATTCATGATTCATGATTCGATTCATGATTCATGATGCAATTCATGATTCATGATTCAATTCATGATTCAATTCATGATTTATGATTCGATTCATGATTCATGATTCAATTCATGATTCAAGATTCATGATTCAATTCTTGATTCATGATTTGATTCATGATTCAAAATTCATGATTCATGATTCAATTCATGATTCATGATTCATGATTCAATTCATGATTCAATTTATGATTCATGATTCAATTCATTATTCATGATTCATGATTCTTGATTCGATTCATGATTCATGATTCGATTTATTATTCATGATTCATGATTCGATTCATTATTCATGATTCATGATTCGATTCATGATTCATGATTAATGATTCAATTCTTGATTCATGATTCATGATTAATGATTCAATTCATGATTCATGATTCATGATTCGATTCATGATTCATGAATCATAATTCGATTCATGATTCATGATTCGTGATTCAATTCATGATTTATGATTCAATTCATGATTCATGATTCAATTCATGATTCATGATTAATTTCATGATTCATGATTCAATTCATGATTCATTTCATTATTCATGATTCAATTCATGATTCATGATTCAATTCATGATTCAAGATTCGATTCATTATTCATGATTCATGATTCGATTCATGGTTCATGATTAATGATTCAATTCATAAATCATGATTCATGATTCGATTCATGATTAATGATTCAATTCATGATTCATGATTCATGATTCGATTAAAGATTCATGATTCATGATTCAATTCATGATTCATGATTCATAATTCGATTCATGATTCATGATTCGATTCATGATTCATGATTCAATTTATGATTCATGATTCATATTTCATGATTCGATTCATGATTCATGATTCATGATTCAATTCATGATTCATGATTCGATTCATGATTCATGATTCGATTCATGATTCATGATTCAATTCATGATTCATGATTTAATTCATGATTCATGATTTGATTCTTAATTCATGATTCAATTCATGATTCCTTATTCATGATTCATGATTCAATTCATGATTGATGATTCGATTCAGGATTCATGATTCAATTCATGATTCATGATTCGATACATGATTCTTAATTCATAATTCGATTCATGATTCATGATTCGATTCATTATTCATGTGTCATGATTCGATTCATTATTCATGATTCATGATTAAAGATTCATGATTCATGATTCAATTCATGATTCATGATTTGATTCATGACTCATGATTCATGATTCGATTCATGATTCATGATTCATGATTAATGATTCAATTCATGATTCATAATTCATGATTCGATTAATGATTCATGATTCATGATTCATGATTAATGATTCAATTCATGAATCATGATTCGATTCATGATTCATGATTCATAATTCAATTCATGATTCGATTCATGATTCATGATTCATGATTCATGATTCAATTCATGATTCATGATTTAAATCATGATTCATGATTTGATTCATGATTCAATTCATGATTCCTTATTCATGATTCATGATTCAATTCATGATTGATGATTCGATTCATGATTCATGATTCAATTCATGATTCATGATTTGATTCATTATTCATTAATCATGATTCGATTCATGATTAATGATTAATGATTCAATTCGTAAATCTTGATTCATGATTTGATTCATTATTCATTAATCATGATTCGATTCATGATTAATGATTAATGATTCATGATTTGATTCATTATTCATTAATCATGATTCGATTCATGATTAATGATTAATGATTAAATTCATAAATCTTGATTCATGATTTGATTCATTATTCATTAATCATGATTCGATTCATGATTAATGATTAATGATTCAATTCATAAATCTTGATTCATGATTCGATTCATGATTCATGATTCATGATTCAATTCATGATTCATGATTCATGATTTGATTCATGATTCCTGATTCGATTCATGATTCATGATTCATGATTGAATTCATGATTCATGATTGAATTCATGATTTATGATTCGATTCATGATTCAATTCATGATTCATGATTGATTTCATGATTCATGATTCAATTCATGATTCATTTCATGATTCATGATTCATTTCATGATTCATGATTTAATTCATGATTCATGATTCATGATTTAATTCATGATTCATGATGCAATTCATGATTCATGATTCAATTCATGATTCAATTCATGATTTATGATTCGATTCATGATTCATGATTCAATTCATGATTCAAGATTCATGATTCAATTCTTGATTCATGATTTGATTCATGATTCAAAATTCATGATTCATGATTCAATTCATGATTCATGATTCATGATTCAATTCATGATTCATGATTCAATTCATGATTCATGATTCAATTCATGATTCATGATTCAATTCATGATTCATGATTTAATTCATGATTCAATGATTTGATTCATGATTCATGATTCAATTCATGATTCCTTATTCATGATTCATGATTCAATTCATGATTCATGATTCGATTCATGAGTCATGATTGAATTCATGATTCATGATTTGATTCATGATTCATGATTCAATTCATGATTCCTTATTCATGATTCATGATTCAATTCATGATTCATGATTCGATTCATGAGTCATGATTGAATTCATGATTCATGATTCGATTCATTATTCATGATTCATGATTCGATTCATGATTCATGATTCATGATTAATGATTCAATTCATAAATCATGATTCATGATTCAATTCATGATTCATGATTAAATTCATGATTCATGATTCGATTCATGATTCAATTTATGATTCATGATTCAATTCATTATTCATGATTCATGATTCATGATTCGATTCATGATTTATGATTAATGATTCAATTCATGATTCTTGATTCGATTCATGATTCATGATTCGATTTATTATTCATGATTCATGATTCGATTCATTATTCATGATTCATGATTCAATTCATGATTCATGATTAATGATTCAATTCTTGATTCATGATTCATGATTCTATTAAAGATTCATGATTCATGATTCAATTCATGTTTCATGATTCATGATTTGATTCATGATTCATGATTCATGATTAATGATTCAATTCATGATTCATGATTCATGATTCGATTCATGATTCATGAATCATAATTCGATTCATGATCATGATTCGTGATTCAATTCATGATTTATGATTCAATTCATGATTCATGATTCAATTCATGATTCATGATTAATTTCATGATTCATGATTCAATTCATGATTCATTTCATTATTCATGATTCAATTCATGATTCATGATTCAATTCATGATTCAAGATTCGATTCATTATTCATGATTCATGATTCGATTCATGATTCATGATTAATAATTCAATTCATAAATCATGATTCATGATTCGATTCATGATTAATGATTCAATTCATGATTCATGATTCATGATTCGATTAAAGATTCATGATTCATGATTCAATTCATGATTCATGATTCATAATTCGATTCATGATTCATGATTCGATTCATGATTCATGATTCAATTTATGATTCATGATTCATATTTCATGATTCGATTCATGATTCATGATTCATGATTCAATTCATGATTCATGATTCGATTCATGATTCATGATTCATGATTCGATTCATGATTCATGATTCAATTCATGATTCATGATTTAATTCATGATTCATGATTTGATTCTTAATTCATGATTCAATTCATGATTCCTTATTCATGATTCATGATTCAATTCATGATTGATGCTTCGATTCAGGATTCATGATTCAATTCATGATTCATGATTTGATTCATGATTCATGATTCATGATTCGATTCATGATTCATGATTAATGATTCAATTCATAAATCTTGATTCATGATTTGATTCATGATTCATGATTCATAATTCAATTCATGATTCATGATTCGATTCATGATTCATGATTCATGATTCGATTCATGATTCATGATTCATGATTCGATTCATGATTCCTGATTCAATCCATGATTCATGATTCATGATTGAATTCATGCTTCATGATTCAATTCATGATTTATGATTTGATTCATGATTCATGATTCAATTCATGATTCAAGATTCATGATTCATGATTCGATTCATGATTCATGATTCGATTCATGATTCATGATTCATTATTAATGATTCAATTAATGATTCATGATTCATGATTAGATTCATGATTCATGGTTCATAATTAGATTCATGATTCATGATTCGATTTATGATTCATGAGTCATAATTCATGATTCGATTCATGATTCATGATTAATGATTCATGATTCATGATTCATGATTCAATTCATGATTCATGATTCGATTGATGATTCATGATTTATGATTCGATTGATGATTCATGATTCGATTGATGATTCATGATTTATGATTCAATTCATGATTCAATTCATGAATAATGATTCAATTCATGATTCATGATTCAATTCATTATTCATGATTCAAGATTCGATTGATGATTCATGATTAATGATTCAATTCATGATTCATGATTCATGATTCGATTCATGATTCATGATTCGATTCTCGATTCATGATTAATGATTCAATTCATGATTCATGATTCATGATTCGATTCATGATTCATGATTCATGATTCAATTCATGATTCATCATTCATGATTCGTTTCATGGTTCATGATTCATGATTCGATTCATGAGTCATGATTCATGATTCGATTCATGATTCATGTTTTGATTTATGATTCATGATTCATAATTCATGATTCGAGTCATTATTCATGATTCATAATTCATGATTCATGATTCAATTCATGATTCATGATTCATAATTCATGATTAATGATTCAATTCATAATTCATGATTCATGATTCAATTCATTATTCATGATTCATGATTCATGATTCGATTCATGATTCATGATTCATTATTAATGATTCAAATTATGATTCATGATTCGATACATGATTCTTAATTCATAATTCGATTCATGATTCATGATTCATGATTCGATTCATTATTCATGTGTCATGATTCGATTCATTATTCATGATTCATGATTAAAGATTCATGATTCATGATTCAATTCATGATTCATGATTTGATTCATGACTCATGATTCATGATTCGATTCATGATTCATGATTCATGATTAATGATTCAATTCATGATTCATAATTCATGATTCGATTCATGATTCATGATTCATGATTAATGATTCAATTCATGAATCATGATTCGATTCATGATTCATGATTCATAATTCAATTCATGATTCGATTCATGATTCATGCTTCATGATTCAATTCATGATTCATGATTTAAATCATGATTCATGATTTGATTCATGATTCAATTCATGATTCCTTATTCATGATTCATGATTCAATTCATGATTGAGGATTCGATTCATGATTCATGATTTAATTCATGATTCATGATTTGATTCATTATTCATTAATCATGATTCGATTCATGATTAATGATTAATGATTCAATTCATAAATCTTGATTCATGATTTGATTCATTATTCATTAATCATGATTCGATTCATGATTAATGATTAATGATTCATGATTTGATTCATTATTCATTAATCATGATTCGATTCATGATTAATGATTAATGATTAAATTCATAAATCTTGATTCATGATTTGATTCATTATTCATTAATCATGATTCGATTCATGATTAATGATTAATGATTCAATTCATAAATCTTGATTCATGATTCGATTCATGATTCATGATTCATGATTCAATTCATGATTCATGATTCATGATTTGATTCATGATTCCTGATTTGATTCATGATTCATGATTCATGATTGAATTCATGATTCATGATTGAATTCATGATTTATGATTCGATTCATGATTTATGATTCAATTCATGATTCATGATTGATTTCATGATTCATGATTCAATTCATGATTCATTTCATGATTCATGATTCATTTCATGATTCATGATTTAATTCATGATTCATGATTCATGATTTAATTCATGATTCATGATGCAATTCATGATTCATGATTCAATTCATGATTCAATTCATGATTTATGATTCGATTCATGATTCATGATTCAATTCATGATTCAAGATTCATGATTCAATTCTTGATTCATGATTTGATTCATGATTCAAAATTCATGATTCATGATTCAATTCATGATTCATGATTCATGATTCAATTCATGATTCATGATTCAATTCATGATTCATGATTCAATTCATGATTCATGATTCATGATTCAATTCATGATTCATGATTCAATTCATGATTCATGATTTAATTCATGATTCATGATTTGATTCATGATTCATGATTCAATTCATGATTCCTTATTCATGATTCATGATTCAATTCATGATTCATGATTCGATTCATGAGTCATGATTGAATTCATGATTCATGATTTAATTCATGATTCATGATTCAATTCATGATTCCTTATTCATGATTCATGATTCAATTCATGATTCATGATTCTATTCATGAGTCATGATTGAATTCATGATTCATGATTCGATTCATTATTCATGATTCATGATTCGATTCATGATTAATGATTCAATTCATAAATCATGATTCATGATTCGATTCATGATTCATGATTAAATTCATGATTCATGATTCAATTCATGATTTATGATTCGATTCATGATTCAATTTATGATTCATGATTCAATTCATTATTCATGATTCATGATTCATGATTCGATTCATGATTTATGATTAATGATTCAATTCATGATTCTTGATTCGATTCATGATTCATGATTCGATTTATTATTCATGATTCATGATTCGATTCATTATTCATGATTCATGATTCGATTCATGATTCATGATTAATGATTCAATTCTTGATTCATGATTCATGATTCTATTAAAGATTCATGATTCATGATTCAATTCATGTTTCATGATTCATGATTTGATTCATGATTCATGATTCATGATTAATGATTCAATTCATGATTCATGATTCATGATTCGATTCATGATTCATGAATCATAATTCGATTCATGATTCATTATTCAATTCATGATTCATGATTCGATTTATGATTCATGATTCATAATTCATGATTCAATTCATGATTCATGATTCATGATTCAATTCATGATTCATGATTCGATTCATGATTCATGATTTGATTCATGATTCATGATTCAATTCATGATTCATGATTTAATTCATGATTCATGATTTGATTCATGATTCATTTCATGACTCATGATTCAATTCATGATTCATCATTCATGATTTAATTCATGATTTGATTCATGATTCATGATTCAATTCATGATTCATGATTCATTATTCAATTCATGATTCATGATTCATGATTTATGATTCAATTCATGATTCATGATTAATTTCATGATTCATGATTCAATTCATGATTCATTTCATTATTCATGATTCAATTCATGATTCATGATTCAATTCATGATTCAAGATTCGATTCATTATTCATGATTCATGATTCGATTCATGGTTCATGATTAATGATTCAATTCATAAATCATGATTCATGATTCGATTCATGATTCATGATTCAATTCATGATTCCTTATTCATGATTCATGATTCATGATTCATGATTGAATTCATGATTCATGATTCAATTCATGATTCAATTCATGATTTATGATTCGATTCATGATTCATGATTCAATTCATGATTCATGATTCAATTCATTATTCATGATTCATGATTCGATTCATGATTAATGATTCAATTCATGATTTATGATTCGATTCATGATTCATGATTCGTGATTCAATTCATGATTTATGATTCAATTCATGATTCATGATTCAATTCATGATTCATGATTAATTTCATGATTCATGATTCAATTCATGATTCATTTCATTATTCATGATTCAATTCATGATTCATGATTTAATTCATGATTCATGATTTGATTCATGATTCATGATTCAATTCATGATTCCTTATTCATGATTCATGATTCAATTCATGATTCATGATTCGATTCATGAGTCATGATTGAATTCATGATTCATGATTTGATTCATGATTCATGATTCAATTCATGATTCCTTATTCATGATTCATGATTCAATTCATGATTCATGATTCTATTCATGAGTCATGATTGAATTCATGATTCATGATTCGATTCATTATTCATGATTCATGATTCGATTCATGATTCATGATTCATGATTAATGATTCAATTCATAAATCATGATTCATGATTCGATTCATGATTCATGATTAAATTCATGATTCATGATTCAATTCATGATTTATGATTCGATTCATGATTCAATTTATGATTCATGATTCAATTCATTATTCATGATTCATGATTCATGATTCGATTCATGATTTATGATTAATGATTCAATTCATGATTCTTGATTCGATTCATGATTCATGATTCGATTTATTATTCATGATTCATGATTCGATTCATTATTCATGATTCATGATTCGATTCATGATTCATGATTAATGATTCAATTCTTGATTCATGATTCATGATTCTATTAAAGATTCATGATTCATGATTCAATTCATGTTTCATGATTCATGATTTGATTCATGATTCATGATTCATGATTAATGATTCAATTCATGATTCATGATTCATGATTCGATTCATGATTCATGAATCATAATTCGATTCATGATTCATTATTCAATTCATGATTCATGATTCGATTTATGATTCATGATTCATAATTCATGATTCAATTCATGATTCATGATTCATGATTCATGATTCAATTCATGATTCATGATTCGATTCATGATTCATGATTTGATTCATGATTCATGATTCAATTCATGATTCATGATTTAATTCATGATTCATGATTTGATTCATGATTCATTTCATGACTCATGATTCAATTCATTATTCATCATTCATGATTTAATTCATGATTTGATTCATGATTCATGATTCAATTCATGATTCATGATTCATTATTCAATTCATGATTCATGATTCATGATTTATGATTCAATTCATGATTCATGATTAATTTCATGATTCATGATTCAATTCATGATTCATTTCATTATTCATGATTCAATTCATGATTCATGATTCAATTCATGATTCAAGATTCGATTCATTATTCATGATTCATGATTCGATTCATGGTTCATGATTAATGATTCAATTCATAAATCATGATTCATGATTCGATTCATGATTCAATTCATGATTCCTTATTCATGATTCATGATTCATGATTCATGATTGAATTCATGATTCATGATTCAATTCATGATTCAATTCATGATTTATGATTCGATTCATGATTCATGATTCAATTCATGATTCATGATTCAATTCATTATTCATGATTCATGATTCGATTCATGATTAATGATTCAATTCATGATTTATGATTCGATTCATGATTCATGATTCGTGATTCAATTCATGATTTATGATTCAATTCATGATTCATGATTCAATTCATGATTCATGATTAATTTCATGATTCATGATTCAATTCATGATTCATTTCATTATTCATGATTCAATTCATGATTCATGATTCAATTCATGATTCAAGATTCGATTCATTATTCATGATTCATGATTCGATTCATGGTTCATGATTAATGATTCAATTCATAAATCATGATTCATGATTCGATTCATGATTCATTATTCAATTCATGATTCCTTATTCATGATTCATGATTCATGATTGAATTCATGATTCATGATTCAATTCATGATTCAATTCATGATTTATGATTCGATTCATGATTCATGATTCAATTCATGATTCATGATTCAATTCATTATTCATGATTCATGATTCGATTCATGATTAATGATTCAATTCATGATTCATGATTTGATTCATGATTCATGATTCGATTCATTATTCATGATTCATGATTCGATTCATTCTTCATGATTCATGATTCGATTCATGATTCATGATTAATGATTCAATTCATGATTCATGATTCATGATTCGATTAAAGATTCATGATTCATGATTCAATTCATGATTCATGATTCATAATTCGATTCATGATTCATGATTCGATTCATGATTCATGATTCAATATATGATTCATGATTCATATTTCATGATTCGATTCATGATTCATGATTCATGATTCAATTCATGATTCATGATTCGATTCATGATTCATGATTCATGATTCGATTCATGATTCATGATTCAATTCATGATTCATGATTTAATTCATGATTCATGATTTGATTCTTAATTCATGATTCAATTCATGATTCCTTATTCATGATTCATGATTCAATTCATGATTGATGATTCGATTCATGATTCAATTCATGATTCATGATTTGATTCATTATTCATGATTCATGATTCGATTCATGATTCATGATTAATGATTCAATTCATAAATCTTGATTCATGATTTGATTCATGATTCATGATTCATGATTCGATTCATGATTCGATTCATGATTCCTGATTCAATCCATGATTCATGATTCACGATTGAATTCATGATTCATGATTCAATTCATGATTTATGATTTGATTCATGATTCATGATTCAATTCATGATTCAAGATTCATGATTCATGATTCATGATTCGATTCATGATTCATGATTCGATTCATGATTCATGATTCATTATTAATGATTCAATTCATGATTCATGATTCATGATTAGATTCATGATTCATGGTTCATAATTAGATTCATGATTCATGATTCGATTTATGATTCATGAGTTATAATTCATGATTCGATTCATGATTCATGATTAATGATTCATGATTCATGATTCATGATTCAATTCATGATTCATGATTCGATTGATGATTCATGATTTATGATTCGATTGATGATTCATGATTCGATTGATGATTCATGATTTATGATTCAATTCATGATTCAATTCATGAATAATGATTCAATTCATGATTCATGATTCAATTCATTATTCATGATTCATGATTCGATTGATGATTCATGATTAATGATTCAATTCATGATTCATGATTCATGATTCGATTCATGATTCATGATTCGATTCTCGATTCATGAATAATGATTCAATTCATGATTCATGATTCATGATTCGATTCATGATTCATGATTCATGATTCAATTCATGATTCATGATTCATGATTTGTTTCATGGTTCATGATTCATGATTCGATTCATGAGTCATGATTCATGATTCGATTCATGATTCATGTTTTGATTTATGATTCATGATTCATAATTCATGATTCGAGTCATTATTCATGATTCATAATTCATGATTCATGATTCAATTCATGATTCATGATTCATAATTCATGATTAATGATTCAATTCATAATTCATGATTCATAATTCAATTCATTATTCATGATTCATGATTCATGATTCATGATTCATTATTAATGATTCAAATTATGATTCATGATTCAATACATGATTCATAATTCATAATTCGATTCATGATTCATGATTCATGATTCGATTCATTATTCATGTGTCATGATTCGATTCATTATTCATGATTCATGATTAAAGATTCATGATTCAGGATTCAATTCATGATTCATGATTTGATTCATGACTCATGATTCATGATTCGATTCATGATTCATGATTCATGATTAATGATTCAATTCATGATTCATAATTCATGATTCATGATTCATGATTCATGATTCATGATTCAATTCATGATTCATGATTCTATTCATGATTCATGATTCATAATTCGATTCATGATTCGATTCATGATTCATGATTCAATTTATGATTCATGATTCATAATTCATGATTTGATTCATGATTCATGATTCATGATTTAATTCATGATTCATAATTCGATTCATGATTCATGATTCAATTCATGATTCATGATTTAATTCATGATTCATGATTTGATTCATGATTCAATTCATGATTCCTTATTCATGATTCATGATTCAATTCATGATTGATGATTCGATTCATGATTCATGATTCAATTCATGATTCATGATTTGATTCATTATTCATTAATCATGATTCGATTCATGATTAATGATTAATGATTCAATTCATAAATCTTGATTCATGATTTGATTCATTATTCATTAATCATGATTCGATTCATGATTAATGATTAATGATTCAATTCATAAATCTTGATTCATGATTCGATTCATGATTCATGATTCATGATTCAATTCATGATTTATGATTCAATTCATGATTCATGATTCAATTCATGATTCATGATTAATTTCATAATTCATGATTCAATTCATGATTCATTTCATTATTCATGACTCAATTCATGATTCATGATTCAATTCATGATTCAAGATTCGATTCATTATTCATGATTCATGATTCGATTCATGGTTCATGATTAATGATTCAATTCATAAATCATGATTCATGATTCGATTCATGATTCATTATTAAATTCATGATTCCTTATTCATGATTCATGATTCATGATTGAATTCATGATTCATGATTCAATTCATGATTCAATTCATGATTTATGATTCGATTCATGATTCATGATTCAATTCATGATTCATGATTCAATTCATTATTCATGATTCATGATTCGATTCATGATTAATGATTAAATTCATGATTCATGATTCGATTCATGATTCATGATTCGATTCATTATTCATGATTCATGATTCGATTCATTCTTCATGATTCATGATTCGATTCATGATTAATGATTCAATTCATGATTCATGATTCATGATTCGATTAAAGATTCATGATTCATGATTCAATTCATGATTCATGATTCATAATTCGATTCATGATTCATGATTCGATTCATGATTCATGATTCAATTTATGATTCATGATTCATATTTCATGATTCGATTCATGATTCATGATTCATGATTCAATTCATGATTCATGATTCGATTCATGATTCATGATTCATGATTCGATTCATGATTCATGATTCAATTCATGATTCATGATTTAATTCATGATTCATGATTTGATTCTTAATTCATGATTCAATTCATGATTCCTTATTCATGATTCATGATTCAATTCATGATTGATGATTCGATTCATGATTCATGATTCAATTCATGATTCATGATTTGATTCATTATTCATGATTCATGATTCGATTCATGATTCATGATTAATGATTCAATTCATAAATCTTGATTCATGATTTGATTCATGATTCATGATTCATGATTCAATTCATGATTCATGATTCGATTCATGATTCGATTCATGATTCCTGATTCAATCCATATTTCATGATTCATGATTGAATTCATGATTCATGATTCAAATTATGATTTATGATTTGATTCATGATTCATGATTCAATTCATGATTCAAGATTCATGATTCATGATTCATGATTCGATTCATGATTCATGATTCGATTCATGATTCATGATTCATTATTAATGATTCAATTCATGATTCATGAATCATGGTTAGATTCATGATTCATGGTTCATAATTAGATTCATGATTCATGATTCGATTTATGATTCATGAGTCATAATTCATGATTCGATTCATGATTCATGATTAATGATTCATGATTCATGATTCATGATTCAATTCATGATTCATGATTCGATTGATGATTCATGATTTATGATTCGATTAATGATTCATGATTCGATTGATGATTCATGATTTATGATACAATTCATGATTCAATTCATGAATAATGATTCAATTCATGATTCATGATTCAATTCATTATTCATGATTCATGATTCGATTGATGATTCATGAATAATGATTCAATTCATGATTCATGATTTATGATTCATGATTCAATTCATGATTCATGATTCGATTCATGATTCATGATTCATTTTATAATTCATGATTCATAATTCAAATCATGATTCAATTCATGATTCTTGATTCATTTCATTTAATTCATGATTTAATTCATGATTTATGATTCAATTCATGATTAATGATTTATGATTCGATTCATGATTCATGATTCATGATTCATGATTTAATTCATGATTCATGTTTTGATTCATGATTCAATTCATGAATCATGATTCGATTCATGATTCATGATTGAAATCATGATTTATGATTCGATTCATGATTCAATTCATGATTCAGGTTCCAATTCATAATTTATGATTCATGATTTAATTCATTATTCATGATTCAATTCATGATTGATGATTCAATTCATGATTCATGATTCGATTCATGATTCAATTTATGATTCATGGTTCATGATTCATGATTCAATTCATGATTTATGATTCGATTCATGATTCATGATTCAATTCATGATTCATAATTCAATTCATGATTCATGATTCAATTCATGATTCAATTCATTATTCAATTCATGATTCAATTCATGATTCATTTCATAATTCATGATTCATAATTCAAATCATGATTCCATTCATGATTCATGATTCAATTCATAATTCATGATTTAATTCATGATTCATGTTTCGATTCATGATTCATGATTCAATTCATGAATCATGATTTGATTCATGATTCATGATTCATGATTCAATTCATGATTTATGATTCAATTCATTATTCATGATTCGATTCATGATTCATGATACAATTTATGATTCATGATTCATGATTCAATTCATGATTCATGTTTCGATTCATGATTCAATTTATGATTCATTGTTCATGATTCATGATTCAATTCATGATTCATTATTCGATTCATGATTCATGATTCAATTTATGAATTATAATTCAATTCATGATTCATTATTCATGATTCAATTCATGATTCATGAATTAATTCATGATTCATTTCATGATTCATGATTCATTTCATGATTCATGATTTAATTCATGATTTATGATTCAATTCATGATTCATGATTCATGATTCAATACATGATTCATGGTTCGATTCATGATTCAATTCATGATTCATGATTCATGATTCAATTCATGATTCATATTTCATGATTCAATTCATGATTCATGATTTATGATTCAATTCATGATTCATTTCATGAGTCATGATTTAATTTATGAGTCATGATTCATGATTCAATTCATGATTCATGATTCATGATTCAATTCATGATTCATGATTCATGATTCAATCCATGATTCATGATTCGATTCATGTATCATGATTCAATTCATGATTCAATTCATGACTCATGATTCGATTCATGATTCATGATTCGATTCATGATTCATGATTCAATTCATGATTCAATTCATGATTCATGATTTAATTCATGATTCATTATTCATGATTCATGATTCAATTCATGATTCTTTTCTTGATTCATGATTAAATTCATGATTCATGATTCAATTCATGATTCATGATTCAATTCATGATTCATTTCATGATTCATGATTCATTTCATGATTCATGATTTTATTCATGATTTATGATGCATGATTCAATTCTTGATTCATGATGCAATTCAAGATTCATGATTCGATTCATGATTCATGATTCATGATTAAATTCATGATTTAGGATTCGATTCATGATTCATGATTCATAATTCATGATTCGATTCATGATTCATGATTTATGATTCATGATTCAATTCATGATTCATAATTCGATTCATGATTCATGATTCATGATTCAATTCATGATTCGCGATTCAATTCATGATTCATGATTCATTTCATGATTCATGATTCATTTCATGATTCATTTCATGATTCAATTCATGATTTAATTCATGATTCATTTCATGATTCATAATTCATGATTCAATTCATGATTCAATTCATGATTCATGATTCAATTCATGATTCATGACATGATTCATGATTCAATTCATGATTCATAATTCATTTTATAATTCATGATTCATAATTCAAATCATGATTCAATTCATAATTCATGATTTAATTCATGATTTATGATTCAATTCATGATTAATGATTTATGATTCGATTCATGATTCATGATTCATGATTTAATTCATGATTCATGTTTCGATTCATGATTCAATTCATGAATCATGATTCGATTCATGATTCATGATTCAATTCATGAATCATGATTCGATTCATGATTCATGATTGAAATCATGATTTATGATTCGATTCATGATTCAATTCATGATTCATGTTCCAATTCATGATTTATGATTCATGATTTAATTTATGATTCATGATTCAATTCATGATTTATGATTCGATTCATGATTCATGATTCGATTCATGATTCATGATTCAGTTCATGATTCAATTCATGATTCATGATTTAATTCATGATTCATTATTCATGATTCATGATTCAATTCATGATTCATTTCATGATTCATGATTAAATTCATGATTCATGATTCAATTCATGATTCATGATTCATGATTCATAATTCATGATTCAATTCATGATTCAATTCATGATTCATGATTCAATTCATGATTCATGACATGATTCATGATTCAATTCATGATTCATAGTTCAATTCATGATTCATGATTCATTTTATAATTCATGATTCATAATTCAAATCATGATTCAATTCATAATTCATGATTTAATTCATGATTTATGATTCAATTCATGATTAATGATTTATGATTCGATTCATGATTCATGATTCATGATTTAATTCATGATTCATGTTTCGATTCATGATTCAATTCATGAATCATGATTCGATTCATGATTCATGATTGAAATCATGATTTATGATTCGATTCATGATTCAATTCATGATTCATGTTCCAATTCATGATTTATGATTCATGATTTAATTCATGATTCATGAGTCAATTCATGATTTATGATTCAATTCATGATTCATGATTCGATTCATGATTCAATTCATGATTCAATTCATGATTCATGATTTAATTCATGATTCATTATTCATGATTCATGATTCAATTCATGATTCATTTCATGATTCATGATGCAATTCATGATTCATGATTCGATACATGATTCATGATTCGATACATGATTCATGATTCATGATTGAATTCATGATTCATGATTCGATTCATGATTCATGATTCATGATTCAATTCATGATTTATGATTCGATTCATGATTCATGATTTATGATTCATGATTCAATTCATGATTCATGATTCGATTCATGATTCATGATTTATGATTCATGATTCGATTCATGATTCATGATTCGATTCATGATTCATGATTCGATTCATGATTCATGATTCATGATTCAATTCATGATTCGTGATTCAATTCATGATTCATGATTCATTTAATGATTCTTTTCATGATTCAATTCATGATTTAATTCATGATTCATTTCATGATTCATAATTCATGATTCAATTCATGATTCATGATTCAATTCATGATTCATGACATGATTCATGATTCAATTCATGATTCATAATTCAATTCATGATTCATGATTCATTTTATAATTCATGATTCATAATTCAAATCATGATTCAATTCATAATTCATGATTTAATTCATGATTTATGATTCGATTCATGATTAATAATTTATGATTCGATTCATGACTCATGATTTAATTCATGATTCATGGTTCGATTCATGATTCATGATTCAATTCATGATTCATGATTCAATTCATGATTCATAATTTATGATTCAATTCATGATTCATGATTTATGATTCAATTCATGATTCATTTCATTATTCATGATTCATTTCATGAGTCATGATTTAATTTATGAGTCATGATTCATGATTCAATTCATGATTCATGATTCAATTCATGATTCATGATTCATGATTCAATTCATGATTCAAGATTCAATTCATGTATCATGATTCAATCCATGAATCATGATTCATGATTTAATTCATGATTCAATTCATGATTCATGATTTAATTCATGATTCATTATTCATGATTCATTTCATGATTCATGATTAAATTCATGATTCAATTCATGATTTATGATTCATGATTCAATTCATGATTCATTTCATGATTCATGATTCATTTCATGATTCATGATTTTATTCATGATTTATGATTCATGATTCAATTCATGATTCATGATGCAATTCATAATTCATGATTCAATTAATGATTCATGATTCAATTCATGATTCATGATTCGATTCATGATACATGATTCAATTCATTATTCGTGATTCATTATTCAATTCATGATTCATGATTCGATTTATGATTCAATTCATGATTCATGATTTATGATTCAATTAATGATTCAATTCATGATTCATAATTCAATTCATGATTCATAATTCATTATTCGATTCATAATTCAAGATTCAATTCATGATTCATGATTTAATTCATGATTCATGATTCAATTCATGAATCATGATTTGATTCATGATTCATGATTCATGATTCAATTCATGATTTATGATTCAATTCATTATTCATGATTCGATTCATGATTCATGATACAATTTATGATTCATGATTCATGATTCAATTCATGATTCATGTTTCGATTCATGATTCAATTTATGATTCATTGTTCATGATTCATGATTCAATTCATGATTCATTATTCGATTCATGATTCATGATTCAATTTATGAATTATAATTCAATTCATGATTCATTATTCATGATTCAATTCATGATTCATGAATTAATTCATGATTCATTTCATGATTCATGATTCATTTCATGATTCATGATTTAATTCATGATTTATGATTCAATTCATGATTCATGATTCATGATTCAATACATGATTCATGGTTCGATTCATGATTCAATTCATGATTCATGATTCATGATTCAATTCATGATTCATATTTCATGATTCAATTCATGATTCATGATTTATGATTCAATTCATGATTCATTTCATGAGTCATGATTTAATTTATGAGTCATGATTCATGATTCAATTCATGATTCATGATTCATGATTCAATTCATGATTCATGATTCATGATTCAATCCATGATTCATGATTCGATTCATGTATCATGATTCAATTCATGATTCAATTCATGACTCATGATTCGATTCATGATTCATGATTCGATTCATGATTCATGATTCAATTCATGATTCAATTCATGATTCATGATTTAATTCATGATTCATTATTCATGATTCATGATTCAATTCATGATTCTTTTCTTGATTCATGATTAAATTCATGATTCATGATTCAATTCATGATTCATGATTCAATTCATGATTCATTTCATGATTCATGATTCATTTCATGATTCATGATTTTATTCATGATTTATGATGCATGATTCAATTCTTGATTCATGATGCAATTCAAGATTCATGATTCGATTCATGATTCATGATTCATGATTAAATTCATGATTTAGGATTCGATTCATGATTCATGATTCATAATTCATGATTCGATTCATGATTCATGATTTATGATTCATGATTCAATTCATGATTCATAATTCGATTCATGATTCATGATTCATGATTCAATTCATGATTCGCGATTCAATTCATGATTCATGATTCATTTCATGATTCATGATTCATTTCATGATTCATTTCATGATTCAATTCATGATTTAATTCATGATTCATTTCATGATTCATAATTCATGATTCAATTCATGATTCAATTCATGATTCATGATTCAATTCATGATTCATGACATGATTCATGATTCAATTCATGATTCATAATTCATTTTATAATTCATGATTCATAATTCAAATCATGATTCAATTCATAATTCATGATTTAATTCATGATTTATGATTCAATTCATGATTAATGATTTATGATTCGATTCATGATTCATGATTCATGATTTAATTCATGATTCATGTTTCGATTCATGATTCAATTCATGAATCATGATTCGATTCATGATTCATGATTCAATTCATGAATCATGATTCGATTCATGATTCATGATTGAAATCATGATTTATGATTCGATTCATGATTCAATTCATGATTCATGTTCCAATTCATGATTTATGATTCATGATTTAATTTATGATTCATGATTCAATTCATGATTTATGATTCGATTCATGATTCATGATTCGATTCATGATTCATGATTCAGTTCATGATTCAATTCATGATTCATGATTTAATTCATGATTCATTATTCATGATTCATGATTCAATTCATGATTCATTTCATGATTCATGATTAAATTCATGATTCATGATTCAATTCATGATTCATGATTCATGATTCATAATTCATGATTCAATTCATGATTCAATTCATGATTCATGATTCAATTCATGATTCATGACATGATTCATGATTCAATTCATGATTCATAGTTCAATTCATGATTCATGATTCATTTTATAATTCATGATTCATAATTCAAATCATGATTCAATTCATAATTCATGATTTAATTCATGATTTATGATTCAATTCATGATTAATGATTTATGATTCGATTCATGATTCATGATTCATGATTTAATTCATGATTCATGTTTCGATTCATGATTCAATTCATGAATCATGATTCGATTCATGATTCATGATTGAAATCATGATTTATGATTCGATTCATGATTCAATTCATGATTCATGTTCCAATTCATGATTTATGATTCATGATTTAATTCATGATTCATGAGTCAATTCATGATTTATGATTCAATTCATGATTCATGATTCGATTCATGATTCAATTCATGATTCAATTCATGATTCATGATTTAATTCATGATTCATTATTCATGATTCATGATTCAATTCATGATTCATTTCATGATTCATGATGCAATTCATGATTCATGATTCGATACATGATTCATGATTCGATACATGATTCATGATTCATGATTGAATTCATGATTCATGATTCGATTCATGATTCATGATTCATGATTCAATTCATGATTTATGATTCGATTCATGATTCATGATTTATGATTCATGATTCAATTCATGATTCATGATTCGATTCATGATTCATGATTTATGATTCATGATTCGATTCATGATTCATGATTCGATTCATGATTCATGATTCGATTCATGATTCATGATTCATGATTCAATTCATGATTCGTGATTCAATTCATGATTCATGATTCATTTAATGATTCTTTTCATGATTCAATTCATGATTTAATTCATGATTCATTTCATGATTCATAATTCATGATTCAATTCATGATTCATGATTCAATTCATGATTCATGACATGATTCATGATTCAATTCATGATTCATAATTCAATTCATGATTCATGATTCATTTTATAATTCATGATTCATAATTCAAATCATGATTCAATTCATAATTCATGATTTAATTCATGATTTATGATTCGATTCATGATTAATAATTTATGATTCGATTCATGACTCATGATTTAATTCATGATTCATGGTTCGATTCATGATTCATGATTCAATTCATGATTCATGATTCAATTCATGATTCATAATTTATGATTCAATTCATGATTCATGATTTATGATTCAATTCATGATTCATTTCATTATTCATGATTCATTTCATGAGTCATGATTTAATTTATGAGTCATGATTCATGATTCAATTCATGATTCATGATTCAATTCATGATTCATGATTCATGATTCAATTCATGATTCAAGATTCAATTCATGTATCATGATTCAATCCATGAATCATGATTCATGATTTAATTCATGATTCAATTCATGATTCATGATTTAATTCATGATTCATTATTCATGATTCATTTCATGATTCATGATTAAATTCATGATTCAATTCATGATTTATGATTCATGATTCAATTCATGATTCATTTCATGATTCATGATTCATTTCATGATTCATGATTTTATTCATGATTTATGATTCATGATTCAATTCATGATTCATGATGCAATTCATAATTCATGATTCAATTAATGATTCATGATTCAATTCATGATTCATGATTCGATTCATGATACATGATTCAATTCATTATTCGTGATTCATTATTCAATTCATGATTCATGATTCGATTTATGATTCAATTCATGATTCATGATTTATGATTCAATTAATGATTCAATTCATGATTCATAATTCAATTCATGATTCATAATTCATTATTCGATTCATAATTCAAGATTCAATTCATGATTCATGATTTAATTCATGATTCATGATTCGATTCATGATTCAATTCATGATTTATGATTCATGATTCGATTCATGATTAATGATTTATGATTCATGATTCGATTCATGATTCATAAATTTATTATTCATGATTCATGATTCAATTCATGATTCATGATTCAATTCATGATTCATGATTCATTTCATGATTCAATTCATGATTCAATTCATGATTCATGATTCAATTCATGATTCATTTTTATAATTCATGATTCATGATTAAATTTATGATTCATGATTCGATTAATGATTCTTGATTCATAATTCATGATTCGATTCATGATTCATGATTCATTAATCAATTCCTGATTCATAATTCATGATTCGATTCATGATTCATGATTCATTAATCAATTCATGATTCATGATTCAATTCATGATTCAATATATGATTCAATTTATGATTCATGATTCAATTCATGATTCAATTCATAATTCATGATTCAATTCATAATTCATGATTCATTTCATGATTCATGATTTAATTTATGATTTGTGATTCATGATTCAATTCATGATTCAAGATTGAATTCATGATTCATGATTCATGATTCATGATTGAATTCATGATTCATGATTCAATTCATGATTCATGATTCAATTCATAAATCATTTTTATAATTCATGATTCATGATTAAATTTATGATTCATGATTCGATTCATGATTCTTGATTCATAATTCATGATTCGATTCATGATTCATGATTCATTAATCAATTCATGATTCATAATTCATGATTCGATTCATGATTCATTAATCAATTCATGATTCATGATTCAATTCATGATTCATTTCATGATTCATTTCATGATTCAATATATGATTCAATTTATGATTCATGATTCAATTCATGATTCAATTCATGATTCATGATTCAATTCATGATTCATAATTCAATTCAAGATTCATGATTCATTTCATGATTCATGATTTAAATCATGATTCAATTCATGATTCATGATTCAAATTATGATTCATGATTCGATTCATGATTGAATTCATGATTCATGATTTGATTCATTATTCATGATTCAATTCATGATTCATGATTCATGATTCAATTCATGATTCATGATTCAATTCATGATTCATGATTCAATGCATGATTCATGATTCAATTCTTGATTCATGATTTGATTCATTATTCATGATTCAATTCATGATTCATGATTCATGATTCAATTCATGATTCATGATTCAATTCATGATTCATGATTCAATGCATGATTCATGATTCAATTCTTGATTCATGATTCATGATTTAATTCATGATTCATTTCATGATTCATGATTCGTGATTCATTTCATGATTCATGATTTAATTCATGATTTATGATTCATGATTCAATTCTTGATTCATGATGCAATTCATGATTGAAATCATGATTCATGATTGAATTCATGATTCATGATTCGATTCATGATTCATGATTCATGATTCAATTCATGATTCATGATTTAATTCATGATTCATGATTCATTTCATGATTCATTTCATGATTCAATTCATGATTTAATTCATGATTCATTTCATGATTCATAATTCATGATTCCATTCATGATTCAATTCATGATTCATGATTCAATTCATGATTCATGGTATGATTCATGATTTAATTCATGATTCATAATTTAATTCATGATTCATGATTTATGATTCATGATTCGATTCATGATTCATGATTTATGATTCATGATTCAATTCATGATTCATGATTCAATTCATGATTCATGATTCATTTCATGATTCAATTCATGATTCAATTCATGATTCATGATTCAATTCATGATTCAATATATGATTCAATTTATGATTCATGATTCAACTCATGATTCAATTCATAATTCATGATTCGATTCATAATTCATGATTCATTGCATGATTCATGATTTAATTCATGATTTGTGATTCATGATTCAATTCATGATTCAAGATTGAATTCATGATTCATGATTCATGATTCATGATTGAATTCATGATTCATGATTCAATTCATGATTCATGATTCAATTCATGATTCATTTTTATAATTCATGATTCATGATTAAATTTATGATTCATGATTCGATTCATGATTCTTGATTCATAATTCATGATTCGATTCATGATTCATTAATCAATTCATGATTCATAATTCATGATTCGATTCATGATTCATTAATCAATTCATGATTCATTAATCAATTCATGATTCATTAATCAATTCATGATTCATGATTCAATTCATGATTTATTTCATGATTCATTTCATGATTCAATATATGATTCAATTTATGATTCATGATTCAATTCATGATTCAATTCATGATTCATGATTCAATTCATGATTCATAATTCAATTCAAGATTAATGATTCATTTCATGATTCATGATTTAGATCATGATTCAATTCATGATTCATGATTCATGATTCAAATTATGATTCATGATTCGATTCATGATTCAATTCATGATTCATGATTTGATTCATTATTCATGATTCAATTCATGATTCATGATTCATGATTCAATTCATGATTCATGATTCATATTTCATGATTCGATTCATGATTCATGATTCATGATTCAATTCATGATTCATGATTCGATTCATGATTCATGATTCATGATTCGATTCATGATTCATGATTCAATTCATGATTCATGATTTAATTCATGATTCATGATTTGATTCTTAATTCATGATTCAATTCATGATTCCTTATTCATGATTCATGATTCAATTCATGATTGATGATTCGATTCATGATTCATGATTCAATTCATGATTCATGATTTGATTCATTATTCATGATTCATGATTCGATTCATGATTCATGATTAATGATTCAATTCATAAATCTTGATTCATGATTTGATTCATGATTCATGATTCATGATTCAATTCATGATTCATGATTCGATTCATGATTCGATTCATGATTCCTGATTCAATCCATATTTCATGATTCATGATTGAATTCATGATTCATGATTCAAATTATGATTTATGATTTGATTCATGATTCATGATTCAATTCATGATTCAAGATTCATGATTCATGATTCATGATTCGATTCATGATTCATGATTCGATTCATGATTCATGATTCATTATTAATGATTCAATTCATGATTCATGATTCATGATTAGATTCATGATTCATGGTTCATAATTAGATTCATGATTCATGATTCGATTTATGATTCATGAGTCATAATTCATGATTCGATTCATGATTCATGATTAATGATTCATGATTCATGATTCATGATTCAATTCATGATTCATGATTCGATTGATGATTCATGATTTATGATTCGATTAATGATTCATGATTCGATTGATGATTCATGATTTATGATACAATTCATGATTCAATTCATGAATAATGATTCAATTCATGATTCATGATTCAATTCATTATTCATGATTCATGATTCGATTGATGATTCATGAATAATGATTCAATTCATGATTCATGATTTATGATTCATGATTCAATTCATGATTCATGATTCGATTCATGATTCATGATTCATTTTATAATTCATGATTCATAATTCAAATCATGATTCAATTCATGATTCTTGATTCATTTCATTTAATTCATGATTTAATTCATGATTTATGATTCAATTCATGATTAATGATTTATGATTCGATTCATGATTCATGATTCATGATTTAATTCATGATTCATGTTTTGATTCATGATTCAATTCATGAATCATGATTCGATTCATGATTCATGATTGAAATCATGATTTATGATTCGATTCATGATTCAATTCATGATTCAGGTTCCAATTCATAATTTATGATTCATGATTTAATTCATTATTCATGATTCAATTCATGATTGATGATTCAATTCATGATTCATGATTCGATTCATGATTCAATTTATGATTCATGGTTCATGATTCATGATTCAATTCATGATTTATGATTCGATTCATGATTCATGATTCAATTCATGATTCATAATTCAATTCATGATTCATGATTCAATTCATGATTCAATTCATTATTCAATTCATGATTCAATTCATGATTCATTTCATAATTCATGATTCATAATTCAAATCATGATTCCATTCATGATTCATGATTCAATTCATAATTCATGATTTAATTCATGATTCATGTTTCGATTCATGATTCATGATTCAATTCATGAATCATGATTTGATTCATGATTCATGATTCATGATTCAATTCATGATTTATGATTCAATTCATTATTCATGATTCGATTCATGATTCATGATACAATTTATGATTCATGATTCATGATTCAATTCATGATTCATGTTTCGATTCATGATTCAATTTATGATTCATTGTTCATGATTCATGATTCAATTCATGATTCATTATTCGATTCATGATTCATGATTCAATTTATGAATTATAATTCAATTCATGATTCATTATTCATGATTCAATTCATGATTCATGAATTAATTCATGATTCATTTCATGATTCATGATTCATTTCATGATTCATGATTTAATTCATGATTTATGATTCAATTCATGATTCATGATTCATGATTGAATACATGATTCATGGTTCGATTCATGATTCAATTCATGATTCATGATTCATGATTCAATTCATGATTCATATTTCATGATTCAATTCATGATTCATGATTTATGATTCAATTCATGATTCATTTCATGAGTCATGATTTAATTTATGAGTCATGATTCATGATTCAATTCATGATTCATGATTCATGATTCAATTCATGATTCATGATTCATGATTCAATCCATGATTCATGATTCGATTCATGTATCATGATTCAATTCATGATTCAATTCATGACTCATGATTCGATTCATGATTCATGATTCGATTCATGATTCATGATTCAATTCATGATTCAATTCATGATTCATGATTTAATTCATGATTCATTATTCATGATTCATGATTCAATTCATGATTCTTTTCTTGATTCATGATTAAATTCATGATTCATGATTCAATTCATGATTCATGATTCAATTCATGATTCATTTCATGATTCATGATTCATTTCATGATTCATGATTTTATTCATGATTTATGATGCATGATTCAATTCTTGATTCATGATGCAATTCAAGATTCATGATTCGATTCATGATTCATGATTCATGATTGAATTCATGATTCATGATTCGATTCATGATTCATGATTCATGATTAAATTCATGATTTAGGATTCGATTCATGATTCATGATTCATAATTCATGATTCGATTCATGATTCATGATTTATGATTCATGATTCAATTCATGATTCATAATTCGATTCATGATTCATGATTCATGATTCAATTCATGATTCGCGATTCAATTCATGATTCATGATTCATTTCATGATTCATGATTCATTTCATGATTCATTTCATGATTCAATTCATGATTTAATTCATGATTCATTTCATGATTCATAATTCATGATTCAATTCATGATTCAATTCATGATTCATGATTCAATTCATGATTCATGACATGATTCATGATTCAATTCATGATTCATAATTCAATTCATGATTCATGATTCATTTTATAATTCATGATTCATAATTCAAATCATGATTCAATTCATAATTCATGATTTAATTCATGATTTATGATTCAATTCATGATTAATGATTTATGATTCGATTCATGATTCATGATTCATGATTTAATTCATGATTCATGTTTCGATTCATGATTCAATTCATGAATCATGATTCGATTCATGATTCAATTCATGAATCATGATTCGATTCATGATTCATGATTGAAATCATGATTTATGATTCGATTCATGATTCAATTCATGATTCATGTTCCAATTCATGATTTATGATTCATGATTTAATTTATGATTCATGATTCAATTCATGATTTATGATTCGATTCATGATTCATGATTCGATTCATGATTCATGATTCAGTTCATGATTCAATTCATGATTCATGATTTAATTCATGATTCATTATTCATGATTCATGATTCAATTCATGATTCATTTCATGATTCATGATTAAATTCATGATTCATGATTCAATTCATGATTCATGATTCATGATTCATAATTCATGATTCAATTCATGATTCAATTCATGATTCATGATTCAATTCATGATTCATGACATGATTCATGATTCAATTCATGATTCATAGTTCAATTCATGATTCATGATTCATTTTATAATTCATGATTCATAATTCAAATCATGATTCAATTCATAATTCATGATTTAATTCATGATTTATGATTCAATTCATGATTAATGATTTATGATTCGATTCATGATTCATGATTCATGATTTAATTCATGATTCATGTTTCGATTCATGATTCAATTCATGAATCATGATTCGATTCATGATTCATGATTGAAATCATGATTTATGATTCGATTCATGATTCAATTCATGATTCATGTTCCAATTCATGATTTATGATTCATGATTTAATTCATGATTCATGAGTCAATTCATGATTTATGATTCAATTCATGATTCATGATTCGATTCATGATTCATGATTCAATTCATGATTCAATTCATGATTCATGATTTAATTCATGATTCATTATTCATGATTCATGATTCAATTCATGATTCATTTCATGATTCATGATGCAATTCATGATTCATGATTCGATACATGATTCATGATTCGATACATGATTCATGATTCATGATTGAATTCATGATTCATGATTCGATTCATGATTCATGATTCATGATTCAATTCATGATTTATGATTCGATTCATGATTCATGATTTATGATTCATGATTCAATTCATGATTCATGATTCGATTCATGATTCATGATTTATGATTCATGATTCGATTCATGATTCATGATTCGATTCATGATTCATGATTCGATTCATGATTCATGATTCATGATTCAATTCATGATTCGTGATTCAATTCATGATTCATGATTCATTTAATGATTCTTTTCATGATTCAATTCATGATTTAATTCATGATTCATTTCATGATTCATAATTCATGATTCAATTCATGATTCAATTCATGATTCATGATTCAATTCATGATTCATGACATGATTCATGATTCAATTCATGATTCATAATTCAATTCATGATTCATGATTCATTTTATAATTCATGATTCATAATTCAAATCATGATTCAATTCATGAATCATGATTCGATTCATGATTCATGATTGAAATCATGATTTATGATTCGATTCATGATTCAATTCATGATTCATGTTCCAATTCATGATTTATGATTCATGATTTAATTCATGATTCATGAGTCAATTCATGATTTATGATTCAATTCATGATTCATGATTCGATTCATGATTCATGATTCAATTCATGATTCAATTCATGATTCATGATTTAATTCATGATTCATTATTCATGATTCATGATTCAATTCATGATTCATTTCATGATTCATGATGCAATTCATGATTCATGATTCGATACATGATTCATGATTCGATACATGATTCATGATTCATGATTGAATTCATGATTCATGATTCGATTCATGATTCATGATTCATGATTCAATTCATGATTTATGATTCGATTCATGATTCATGATTTATGATTCATGATTCAATTCATGATTCATGATTCGATTCATGATTCATGATTTATGATTCATGATTCGATTCATGATTCATGATTCGATTCATGATTCATGATTCGATTCATGATTCATGATTCATGATTCAATTCATGATTCGTGATTCAATTCATGATTCATTTAATGATTCTTTTCATGATTCAATTCATGATTTAATTCATGATTCATTTCATGATTCATAATTCATGATTCAATTCATGATTCAATTCATGATTCATGATTCAATTCATGATTCATGACATGATTCATGATTCAATTCATGATTCATAATTCAATTCATGATTCATGATTCATTTTATAATTCATGATTCATAATTCAAATCATGATTCAATTCATAATTCATGATTTAATTCATGATTTATGATTCGATTCATGATTAATAATTTATGATTCGATTCATGACTCATGATTTAATTCATGATTCATGGTTCGATTCATGATTCATGATTCAATTCATGATTCATGATTCAATTCATGATTCATAATTTATGATTCATTTCATGATTCATGATTTTATTCATGATTTATGATTCATGATTCAATTCATGATTCATGATGCAATTCATAATTCATGATTCAATTAATGATTCATGATTCAATTCATGATTCATGATTCGATTCATGATACATGATTCAGTTCATTATTCGTGATTCATTATTCAATTCATGATTTATGATTCAATTAATGATTCAATTCATGATTCATGATTTAATTCATGATTCATGATTCGATTCATGAATCAATTCATGATTTATGATTCATGATTCGATTCATGATTAATGATTTATGATTCATGATTCGATTCATGATTCATGATTTATTATTCATGATTCATGATTCAATTCATGATTCATGATTCAATTCATGATTCATGATTCATTTCATGATTCAATTCATGATTCAATTCATGATTCATGATTCAATTCATGATTCATTTTTATAATTCATGATTCATGATTAAATTTATGATTCATGATTCGATTAATGATTCTTGATTCATAATTCATGATTCGATTCATGATTCATGATTCATTAATCAATTCCTGATTCATAATTCATGATTCGATTCATGATTCATGATTCATTAATCAATTCATGATTCATGATTCAATTCATGATTCAATATATGATTCAATTTATGATTCATGATTCAATTCATGATTCAATTCATAATTCATGATTCAATTCATAATTCATGATTCATTTCATGATTCATGATTTAATTCATGATTTGTGATTCATGATTCAATTCATGATTCAAGATTGAATTCATGATTCATGATTCATGATTCATGATTGAATTCATGATTCATGATTCAATTCATGATTCATGATTCAATTCATAAATCATTTTTATAATTCATGATTCATGATTAAATTTATGATTCATGATTCGATTCATGATTCTTGATTCATAATTCATGATTCGATTCATGATTCATGATTCATTAATCAATTCATGATTCATAATTCATGATTCGATTCATGATTCATTAATCAATTCATGATTCATGATTCAATTCATGATTCATTTCATGATTCATTTCATGATTCAATATATGATTCAATTTATGATTCATGATTCAATTCATGATTCAATTCATGATTCATGATTCAATTCATGATTCATAATTCAATTCAAGATTCATGATTCATTTCATGATTCATGATTTAAATCATGATTCAATTCATGATTCATGATTCAAATTATGATTCATGATTCGATTCATGATTGAATTCATGATTCATGATTTGATTCATTATTCATGATTCAATTCATGATTCATGATTCATGATTAAATTCATGATTCATGATTCAATTCATGATTCATGATTCAATGCATGATTCATGATTCAATTCTTGATTCATGATTCATGATTTAATTCATGATTCATTTCATGATTCATGATTCGTGATTCATTTCATGATTCATGATTTAATTCATGATTTATGATTCATGATTCAATTCTTGATTCATGATGCAATTCATGATTGAAATCATGATTCATGATTGAATTCATGATTCATGATTCGATTCATGATTCATGATTCATGATTCAATTCATGATTCATGATTCAATTCATGATTTAATTCATGATTCATTTCATGATTCATAATTCATGATTCCATTCATGATTCAATTCATGATTCATGATTCAATTCATGATTCATGGTATGATTCATGATTTAATTCATGATTCATAATTTAATTCATGATTCATGATTTATGATTCATGATTCGATTCATGATTCATGATTTATGATTCATGATTCATGATTCAATTCATGATTCATGATTCAATTCATGATTCATGATTCATTTCATGATTCAATTCATGATTCAATTCATGATTCATGATTCAATTCATGATTCAATATATGATTCAATTTATGATTCATGATTCAACTCATGATTCAATTCATAATTCATGATTCGATTCATAATTCATGATTCATTGCATGATTCATGATTTAATTCATGATTTGTGATTCATGATTCAATTCATGATTCAAGATTGAATTCATGATTCATGATTCATGATTCATGATTGAATTCATGATTCATGATTCAATTCATGATTCATGATTCAATTCATGATTCATTTTTATAATTCATGATTCATGATTAAATTTATGATTCATGATTCGATTCATGATTCTTGATTCATAATTCATGATTCGATTCATGATTCATTAATCAATTCATGATTCATAATTCATGATTCGATTCATGATTCATTAATCAATTCATGATTCATTAATCAATTCATGATTCATTAATCAATTCATGATTCATGATTCAATTCATGATTCATTTCATGATTCATTTCATGATTCAATATATGATTCAATTTATGATTCATGATTCAATTCATGATTCAATTCATGATTCATGATTCAATTCATGATTCATAATTCAATTCAAGATTAATGATTCATTTCATGATTCATGATTTAGATCATGATTCAATTCATGATTCATGATTCATGATTCAAATTATGATTCATGATTCGATTCATGATTCAATTCATGATTCATGATTTGATTCATTATTCATGATTCAATTCATGATTCATGATTCATGATTCAATTCATGATTCATGATTCAATTCATGATTCATGATTCATGATTCAATGCATGATTCATGATTCAATTCTTGATTCATGATTCATGATTTAATTCATGATTCATTTCATGATTCATGATTCGTGATTCATTTCATGATTCATGATTTAATTCATGATTTATGATTCATGATTCAATTCTTGATTCATGATGCAATTCATGATTGAATTCATGATTCATGATTGAATTCATGATTCATGATTCGATTCATGATTCATGATTCATGATTCAATTCACGATTTATGATTCGATTCATGATTCATGATTGAATTCATGATTCATGATTCACGATTCGATTCATGATTCATGATTCGATTCATGATTCATGATTCAATTCATGATTCATGATTTAATTCATGATTCATGATTCATTTCATGATTCATTTCATGATTCATTTCATGATTCAATTCATGATTTAATTTATGATTCATTTCATGATTCATAATTCATGATTCCATTCATGATTCAATTCATGATTCATGATTAAATTCATGATTCATGGTATGATTCATGATTTTATTCATGATTCATAATTTAATTCATGATTCATGATTCATTTCATGATTCATAATTCAAATCATGATTCAATTCATGATTCATGATTCAATTCATAATTCATGATTTAATTCATGATTTATGATTCGATTCATGATTAATGATTTATGATTCGATTCATGATTAATGATTCATGATTTAATTCATGATTCATGATTCAATTCATGATTCAATTCATGATTCAATTCATATTTTCATTTCATAATTCATGATTCATAATTCAAATCATGATTCAATTCATGATTCATGATTCAATTCATAATTCATGATTTAAATCATGATTTATGATTCGATTCATGATTAATGATTTATGATTCGATTCATGATTCATGATTCATGATTTAATTTATGATTCATGTTTCGATTCATGATTCAATTCATGAATCATGATTCGATTCATGATTGAATTCATGATTTATGATTCGATTCATAATTCAATTCATGATTCATGTTCCAATTCATGATTTATGATTCATGATTTAATTCATGATTCATGATTCAACTCATGATTTATGATTCAATTCATGATTCATGTTTCGATTCATGATTCATGATACAATTTATGATTCATGACTCATGATTCAATTCATGATTCATGATTCGATTCATGATTCAATTTATGATTCATGGTTCATGATTCATGATTCAATTCATGATTCATGATTCGATTCATGATTCATGATTTAATTCATGATTCATAATTTAATTCATGATTCATGATTCAATTCATGATTCAATTCATGATTCATTTCATGATTCATGATTCAATTCATAATTCAGTTCATGATTCATTTCATGATTCATGATTCATTTTATGATTCATGATTTATTTCATGATTCATGATTCAATTCATGATTCATGATTCAATTCATGATTCATGGTTCGATTCATGATTCATGATTCAGTTCATTATTTATGATTCATGATTCAATTCATGATTCATAATTCATGATTCAATTCATGATTCATGATTTATGATTCAATTCATGATTTATTTCATGATTCATTTCATGAGTCATGATTTAATTTATGAGTCATGATTCATGATTGAATTCATGATTCATGATTCAATTCATGATTCATGATTCATGATTTATGATTCAATTCAAGATTCATGATTCATGATTCAATTCATGATTCATGATTCGATTCATGATTCATGATTCATGATTCATGATTCAATTCATGATTCATGATTTATGATTCAATTCATGATTCAATTCATGATTCATGATTCAATTCATGATTCATGATTCAATTCATGATTCATGAATCATGATTCAATTCATGATTCATTTCATAATTCATGATTCATGATTCAATTCATGATTCAATTCATGATTCATTTAATGATTCATGATTTAATTCACGATTCATTTCATGATTAATGATTCATTTCATGATTTAACTCATGATTTATGATTCATGATTCAATTCATGATTCATGATGCAATTCATAATTCATGATTCAATTCATGATTCATGATTAATGATTCAATTCATCATTCATGATTCGATTCATGATTCAATTCATTATTCATGATTCATGATTCAATTCATGATTCATGATTCGATTCATGATTTATGATTCAATTCATGATTCATGATTTATGATTTAATTCATGATTCATGATTAAATTCATGATTCAGTTCATGATTCAATTCATGATTCATGATTAATGATTTAATTCATGATTCATAATTCGATTCATAATTCATGATTCAATTCATGATTCATGATTCATAATAAATTATAAACATCATAAAAACAAGGAGTTAAATATTATCAAATAACATCAGAAGTCCTGCGTTTATTAATAAGAGCTAAAGAAAAATATATCATTTACATAACATTTATATGAGATACAGAGTGAGCAAAAGATAAAAGATGTTACAAGTTACATTTCTATGGTATTCAAAGTACGTAACAATTAAGCCAATTTATAATATAAAAAACATCTAAAAAAACAACATGGAGGAGAGGTATTATTCTATCATACTCTTTGCTTTTGCTCTAAATTTGTATTATTTTGTTAATCTATATTACTATTATCGGTTATCGTCTTGCGTAATTACACTATATTACTCTACGTTATCACCTTGAGATATTATACTGTTATTGTTCTAGGATTTTGCCCTGTGTTATTAATCTTGGCTATTCTCCTATGTTATTACTCTCTGATATTACCTAGCGTTATTATTCTGTTTTTTTTCCTGCATTATTATCCTGTGTTATGACTCTCTTTTATGACCTTTTGTTATTTTGTTTTTAATCTCAGTTATACTAGGGTGACTCTAGGATGGTGAGAATGCCCTGCCCCCAAGAAGTTAATCACCCTTCCAATACCCTCTGTACTTCTTCTTGAGGGCAGGGGTTTTCTGCTTGTTTCTTGGATTTTTATTCTATTATTAATCTGTTATTTTTGCTTTTTTCAATGTTATTATTCTGTTTTTAGTTTCTATTAATACAGTGTTATTATTTTGTTATCAGCCTGTATTACAAATATTTATTATTAACTTGTTTTCCTATTCTATATTACTCTGCTTTTATTTTGTGCTATTATTCTGTTATTACTCTATTATTACAATAAGTTATTATTCTTAGCTCTTCTCCTATGTTAGTGCTCTCTGTTATAACCCTATGTTATTACTATTTATTTTAACCTGTGTTATTCTATTTTTACTCTCAATTATTGGGCTTTGTTTTTGCTCAGCTAATACTTTCTGTTATTAGCCTGTTTTATTGTTCTCTTATTATCCTGTATTATTACTCTCTGTTATGACTCTCTTTTATTTATTCTTGTTATTTTATTTATTTTATTTTTAATCTCAGTTTTGCTATGGTGACCCTAGGGTTCAGAGAAGGCCCTACCCCCAAGCAGAGGATCCACCCTCCCAATGCCCTCTGTACTCCTTCTTGAGGGCAGGGGTGGTCTATTTTTATCTTAAATTTTTATTCTGTTATCTCTCAAGGTTATTACTCTGTTATTATTGTATTGATTCTTTGTTATTATTCTGTTTAAATTTCTATTATTATTCTGTGTTATTATTCTTTTAAGACCCTGTGTTATTATTCTGTTTATTTTCTAAGTTATTATTCTGTTATTATACCTTTATGTTACTCTGTTATTACCCTGTTTAAAAACTGTCTATTACTATTCTCTGTTATTATTGAGTTTTTACTCTCTGGTATTACCTTGTGGTATTGGGGGTTTTTTTGCAGTAGAGATTTTAGTAAGAGAACAAGACACAAATGAAATACAACATTGTCATACAATAAAATATAAATTATAAACATCATAAAACATGGAGTTAAATATTATCAAATAACATCAGTAGTCCTGCGTTTATTAATAAGAGCTAAAGAAAAATATATAATTTACATAGCAATTATTTGAGATACAGAGTGAGCAAAAGATAAAAGATGTTATAAGTTACATTTCTAAAATCAATGGTATTTAAAGTACGTTACAATTAATCCAATTTATAATATAAAAAACATCTAAAAAAAACAACATGGAGGAGAGGGTGAGGTGGTATTATTCTATCATACTCTTTGCTTTTGCTCTAAATTTGTAATTTTTTGTTAATCTATATTACTATTATCAGTTATCGCCTTGCGTAATTACAATATATTACTCTTTGTTATCACCTTGAGTTATTATACTGTTATTGTTTTAGGATTTTGCCCTGTGTTATTAATCTTGGCTATTCTCCTATGTTATTACTCGCTGATATTACCTAGCGTTATTATTCTGGTTTTTTTTTCCTGCAATATTATCCTGTGTTATGACTCTATTTTATTACCTTCTGTTATTTTGTTTTTAATCTCAGTTATACTAGGGTGACTCTAGGGTGGTGAGAATGCCCTGCCCCCAAGAAGAGGATCCACCCTCCCAATACCCTTTGTACTTCTTCTTGAGGGCAGGGGTTTTCTGCTTTTATCTTGGATTCTTATTCTATTATTAATCTGTTGTTTTTACTTTTATCAATGTTATTATTCTGTTTTTAGTTTCTATTAATTTAGTGTTAATATTTTGTTATCAGCCTGTATTACAAATATTTTTTATTAACTTGTTTTGCTATTCTATATTACTCTGTTTAATTTTGTGCTATTATTCAGTTATTACTCTGTTATTACAATGAGTTATTATTCTTAGCTATTCTCCTATGTTAGTGCTCTCTGTTTTAACCCTGTGTTATTAATATTTATTTTAACCTGTGTTATTCTATTTTTACTCTCAATTATTGGGCTTTGTTTTTGCTCAGTTAATACTTTCTGTTATTAGCCTGTTTTATTGTTCTCTTATTATCCTGTATTATTACTCATTGTTATGACTCTCTTTTATTTCCTCTTGTTATTTTATTTATTTATTTTTTAATCTCAGTTTTGCTATGGTGACCCTAGGGTTGAGAGAAGGCCCTACCCCCAAGAAGAAGATCCACCCTCCCAATGCCCTCTGTACTTCTTCTTGAGGGCAGGGGTGGTCTAATTTTATCTTACATTTATATTCTGTTATCTCTCAAGGTTATTACTCTGTTATTATTGTTTTGATTCTTTGTTATTATTCTGTTTTAAATTTCTATTATTACTCTGTTATTATTCTTTAAGACCCTGTGTTATTATTCTGTTTATTTTCTAAGTTATTATTCTGTTATTAAGCTAGGTTATTATACCTTTATGTTACTCTGTTATTATACTGTTTAAAAACTGTCTGTTACTATTCTCTGTTATTATTGAGTTTTTACTCTCTGGTATTACCTTGTGGTATTGGGGTTTTTTTTGCAGTAGAGATTTTAGTAAGAGAACAAGACACAAATGAAATACAACATTGTCATACAATAAAATATAAATTATAAACATCATAAAACATGGAGTTAAATATTATCAAATAACATCAGTAGTACTGCATTTATTAATAAGAGCTATAGAAAAATATATCATTTACATAACAATTATATGAGATACAGAGTGAGCAAAAGATAAAAGATGTTATAAGTTACATTTCTAAAATCAATGGTATTTAAAGTACGTAACAATTAATCCAATTTATAATATAAAAAACATCTAAAAAAAACAACATGGAGGAGAGGGTGAGGTGTTATTATTCTATCATACTCTTTGCTTTTGCTCTAAATTTGTATTATTTTGTTAATCTATATCACTATTATCAGTTATCGCCTTGCGTAATTACACTATATTACTCTATGTTTTCACCTTGAGTTATTATACTGTTATTGTTCTAGGATTTTGCCCTGTGTTATTATTCTTGGCTATTCTCCTATGTTATTACTCGCTGATATTACCTAGCGTTATTATTCTGTTTTTTTCCCTGCATTATTATCCTGTGTTATGACTTTCTTTTATTACCTTCTGTTATTTTGTTTTTAATCTCAGTTATACTAGGGTGACTCTAGGGTGGTGAGAATGCCCTGCCCCCAAGAAGAGGATCCACCCTCCCAATACCCTCTGTACTTCTTCTTGAGGGCAGTGTTTTCTGCTTTTATCTTGGATTTTTATTATATTATTAATCTGTTATTTTTGCTTTTATCAATATTATTATTCTGTTTTTAGTTTCTTTTAAAACAGTGTTATTATTTTGTTATCAGCCTTTATTACAAATATTTGTTATTAACTTGTTTTGCTATTCTATATTACTCTGTTTTTATTTTGTGCTATTATTCTGTTATTACTCTGTTATTACAATAATTTATTATTCTTAGCTATTCTCCTATGTTAGCGCTCTCTGTTATACCCTATGTTATTACAATTTATTTTAACCTGTGTTATTCTATTTTTACTCTCAATTATTGTGCTTTGTTTTTGCTCAGCTAATACTTTCTGTTATTAGCCTGTTTTATTGTTCTCTTATTATCCTGTATAATTACTCTCTGCTATGACTCTCTTTTATTTCCTCTTGTTATTTTATTTATTTTATTTTTAATCTCAGTTTTGCTATGGTGACCCTAGGGTTGAGAGAAGGCCCTACCCCGAAGAAGAGGATCCACCCTCCCAATGCCCTCTGTACTCCTTCTTGAGGGCAGGGGTGGTCTATTTTTATCTTAAATTTTTATTCTGTTATCTCTCAAGGTTATTACTCTGTTATTATTGTATTGATTCTTTGTTATTATTCTGTTTAAATTTCTATTATTACACTGTGTTATTATTCTTTTAAGACCCTGTGTTATTATTCTGTTTATTTTCTAAGTTATTATTCTGTTATTATACCTTTATGTTACTCTGTTATTACCCTGTTTAAAAACTCTCTGTTACTATTCTCTGTTTTTATTAAGTTTTTACTCTCTGGTATTACCTTGTGGTATTGGCTTTTTTTGCAGTAAAGATTTTAGTAAGAGAACAAGAAATAAATGAAATACAACATTGTCATACAATAAAATATAAATTATAAACATCATAAAACACAGAGTTAAATATTATCAAATAACATCAGAAGTCCTGCGTTTATTAATAAGAGCTAAAGAAAAATATATCATTTACATAACATTTATATGAGATACAGAGTGAGCAAAAGATAAAAGATGTTAGAAGTTACATTTCTAAAATCAATGGTATTCAAAGTACGTAACAATTAATCCAATTTATAATATAAAAAACATCTAAAAAATTAACATGGAGGAGAGGGTGAGGTGGTATTTTTCCATCATACGCTTTGCTTTTGCTCTAAATTTGTATTATTTTGTTAATCTATATTACTATTATCAGTTATCGCCTTGCGTAATTACACTATATTACTCTATGTTATCACATTGAGTTATTATACTGTTATTGTTCTAGGATAATGCCCTGTGTTATTAATATTGGCTATTCTCCTATGTTATTACTCTCTGATATTACCTAGCTTTATTATTCTGGGTTTTTTCCCTGCATTATTATCCTGTGTTATGGCTCTCTTTTATTACCATCTGTTATTTTGTTTTTAATCTCAGTTATATTAGAGTGACTCTAGGGTGGTGAGAATGCCCTGCCCCCAAGAAGAGGATCCACCCTCCCAATACCCTCTGTACTTCTACTTGAGGGCAGGGGTTTTCTGCTTTTATCTTGGATTTTTATTCTATTATTAATCTGTTATTTTTGCTTTTATCAATGTTATTATTCTGTTTTTAGTTTCTATTAATAGTTATTATTTTGTTATCAGCCTGTATTACAAATATTTGTTATTAACTTGTTTTGCTATTCTATATTACTCTGTTTTTATTTTATGCTATTATTCTCTTATTACTCTGGTATTACAATGAGTTATTATTCTTAGCTATTCTCCTATGTTAATGCTCTCTGTTATAACCCTATGTTATTACTATTTATTTTAACCTGTGTTATTCTATTTTTACTCTTAATTATTGGGCTTTGTTTTTGCTCAGTTAATACTTTCTGTTATTAGCCTGTTTTTTTGTTCTCTTATTATCCTGTATTATTAATCTCTGTTATGACTCTCTTTTATTTTCTCTTGTTATTTTATTTATTTTAATTTTAAACTAAATTTTGTTATGACGACCCTAGGGTTGAGAGAAGGCCCTACCCCCAAGAAGAGGAACCACCCTCCCAATGCCCTCTGTACTTCTTCTTGAGGGTAGGGGTGGTCTAATTTTATCTTACATTTATATTCTGTTATCTCTCAAGGTTATTACTCTGTTATTATTGTTTTGATTCTTTGTTATTATTCTGTTTAAATTTATATTATTACTCTGTGTTATTATTCTTTTAAGACCCTGTGTTATTATTCTGTTTATTTTCTAAGTTATTATTCTGTTATTAAGCTAGGTTATTATACCTTTATGTTACTCTGTTATTACCCTGTTTAAAAACTGTCTATTACTATTCTCTGTTATTATTGAGTTTTTACTCTCTGGTATTTCCTTGTGGTATTGGCTTTTTTTGCAGTAAAGATTTTAGTAAGAGAACAAGACACAAATGAAATACAACATTGTCATACAATAAAATATAAATTATAAACATCATAAAACATGGAGTTAAATATTATCAAATAACATCAGAAGTCCTGCGTTTATTAATAAGAACTAAAGAAATATATATCATTTACATAACATTTATATGAGATACAGAGTGAGCAAAAGATAAAAGATGTTACAAGTTACATTTGTAAAATGAATGGTATTCAAAGTATGTAACAATTAATAAAATTTATAATATAAAAAACATCTAAAAAAAACACATGGAGGAGAGGGTGAGGTGGTATTATTCTATCATACTCTTTGCTTTTGCTCTAAATTTGTATTATTTTGTTAATCTATATCACTATTATCATGTTATCGCCTTGCATAATTACACTATATTACTCTATGTTATCACCTTGAGTTATTATACTGTTATTGTTCTAGGATTTTGCCCTGTGTTATTATTCTTGGCTATTCTCCTATGTTATTACTCGCTGATATTACCTAGCGTTATTATTCTGGGGTTTTTCCTGCATTATTATCCTGTGTTATGACTCTCTTTTATTACCTTCTGTTATTTTGGTTTTTAATCTCAGTTATACTAGGGTGACTCTAGGGTGGTGAGAATGCCCTGCCCCCAAGAAGAGGATCCACCCAACCAATACCCTCTGTACTTCTTCATGAGGGCAGGGGTTTTCTGCTTTTATCTTGGATTTTTATTCTATTATTAATCTGTTATTTTTGCTTTTATCAATGTTATTATTCTATTTTTAGTTTTTATTAATACAGTTATTATTTTGTTATCAGCCTGTATTACAAATATTTGTTATTAACTTGTTTTGCTATTCTATATTACTCTGTTTTTATTTTGTGCTATTATTCTGTTATTACTCTGTTATTACAATGAGTTATTATTCTTAGCTATTCTCCTATGTTAGTGCTCTCTGTTATAACCCTATGTTATTACTATTTATTTTAACCTGTGTTATTCTATTTTTACTCTCAATTATTGGGCTTTGTTTTTGCTCAGTTAATACTTTCTGTTCTTAGCCTGTTTTATTGTTCTCTTATTATCCTGTATTATTAATCTCTGTTATGACTCTCTTTTATTTTCTCTTGTTATTTTATTTATTTTAATTTTAAACTCAGTTTTGCTATGGTGACCCTAGGGTTGAGAGAAGGCCCTACCCCCAATAAGAAGATCCACCCTCCCAATGCCCTCTGTACTTCTTCTTGAGGGCAGGGGTGGTCTAATTTTATCTTACATTTATATTCTGTTATCTCTCAAGGTTATTACTCTGTTATTATTGTTTTGATTCTTTGTTATTATTCTGTTTTAAATTTCTATTATTACTCTGTTATTATTCTTTTAAGACCCTGTGTTATTATTCTGTTTATTTTCTAAGTTATTATTCTGTTATTAAGCTAGGTTATTATACCTTTATGTTACTCTGTTATTACCCTGTTTAAAAACTGTCTGTTACTATTCTCTTTTATTATTGAGTTTTACTCTCTGGTATTACCTTGTGGTATTGGCTTTTTTTGCAGTAAAGATTTTAGTAAGAGAACAAGACACAAATGAAATACAACATTGTCATACAGTAAAATATAAATTATAAACATCATAAAACACGGAGTTAAATATTATCAAATAACATCAGAAGTCCTGCGTTTATTAATAAGAGCTAAAGAAAAATATATCATTAACATAACATTTATATGAGATACAGAGTGAGCAAAAGATAAAAGATGTTACAAGTTATATTTCTAAAATCAATGGTATTCAAAGTACGTAACAATTAATCCAATTTATAATATAAAAAACATCTAAAAAATTAACATGGAGGAGAGGGTGAGGTGTTAATATTCTATCATACTCTTTGCTTTTGCTCTAAATTTGTATTATTTTGTTAATCTATATTACTATTATCAGTTATCGCCTTGCGTAATTACACTATATTACTCTTTGTTATCACCGTGAGATATTATACTGTTATTGTTCTAGGATTTTACCCTGTGTTATTAATCTTGGCTATTCTCCTATGTTATTACTCACTGATATTACCTAGCGTTATTATTCTGTTTTTTTTCCTGCATTATTATCCTGTGTTATGACTCTCTTTTATTGCCTTCTGTTATTTTGTTTTTAATCTCAGTTATACTAGGGTGACTCTAGGGTGGTGAGAATGCCCTGCCCCCAAGAAGAGGATCCACCCTCCCAATACCCTCTGTACTTCTTCTTGAGGGCAGGGGTTTTCTGCTTTTATCTTGGATTTTTATTCTATTATTAATCTGTTATTTTTGCTTTTATCAATGTTATTATTCTGTTTTTAGTTTCTATTAATACAGTTATTATTTTGTTATCAGCCTGTATTACAAATATGTGTTATTAACTTGTTTTGCTATTCTATATTACTCTGTTTTTATTTTGTGCTATTATTCTGTTATTACTCTGTTATTACAATAAGTTATTATTCTTAGCTCTTCTCCTATGTTAGTCCTCTCTGTTATAACCTTATGTTATTACTATTTATTTTAACCTGTGTTATTCTATTTTTACTCTTAATTATTGGGCTTTGTTTTTGCTCAGCTACTACTTTCTGTTATTAGCCTATTTTATTGTTCTCTTATTATCCTGTATTATTACTCTCTGTTATGACTCTCTTTTATTTCCTCTTGTTATTTTATTTATTTTATTTTTAATCTCAGTTTTGCTATGGTGACCCTAGGGTTGAGAGAAGGCCCTACCCCCAAGAAGAAGATCCACCCTCCCAATGCCCTCTGTACTCCATCTTGAGGGCAGGGGTGGTCTAATTTTATCTTGCATTTATATTCTGTTATCTCTCAAGGTTATTACTCTGTTATTATTGTTTTGATTCTTTGTTATTATTCTGTTTAAATTTCTATTATTACTCTGTGTTATTATTCTTTTAAGACCCTATGTTATTATTCTGTTTATTTTCTAAGGTATTATTCTGTTATTAAGCTAGGTTATTATACCTTTATGTTACTCTGTTATTACCCTGTTTACAAAATCTCTGTTACTATATTCTGTTATTATTGAGTTTTTACTCTCTGGTATTACCTTGTGGTATTGGGTTTTTTTGCAGTAAAGATTTTAGTAAGAGAACAAGGCACAAATGAAATACAACATTGTCATACAATAAAATATAAATTATAAACATCATAAAACATGGCGTTAAATATTATCAAATAGCAACAGAAGTCCTGCGTTTATTAATAAGAACTAAAGAAATATATATCATTTACATAACATTTATATGAGATACAGAGTGAGCAAAAGATAAAAGATGTTACAAGTTACATTTGTAAAATCAATGGTATTCAAAGTTTGTAACAATTAATCCAATTTATAATATAAAAAACATCTAAAAAAACAACATGGAGGAGAGGGTGAGGTTGTATTATTCTATCATACTCTTTGCTTTTGCTCTAAATTTCTATTATTTTGTTAATCTATATCACTATTATCGGTTATCGCCTTGCGTAATTACACTATATTACTCTATGTTATCACCTTGAGTTATTATACTGTTATTGTTCTAGGATTTTGCCCTGTGTTATTATTCTTGGCTATCTCCTATGTTATTACTCACTGATATTACCTAGCGTTATTATTCTGTTTTTTTCCCTGCATTATTATCCTGTGTTATGACTCTCTTTTATTACCTTCTGTTATTTTTTTTTTAATCTCAGTTATACTAGGGTGACTCTAGGGTGGTGAGAATGCCCTGCCCCCAAGAAGAGGATCCACCCAACCAATACCCTCTGTACTTCTTCTTGATGGCAGTGGTTTTTTGCTTTTATCTTGGATTTTTATTCTATTATTAATCTGTTATTTTTGCTTTTATCAATGTTATTATTCTGTTTTTAGTTTCTTTTAAAACAGTGTTATTATTTTGTTATCAGCCTGTATTACAAATATTTGTTATTAACTTGTTTTGCTATTCTATATTTCTCTGTTTTTATTTTGTGCTATTATTCTCTTATTACTCTGTTATTACAATGAGTTATTATTCTTAGCTATTCTCCTATGTTAGTGCTCTCTGTTATAACCCTATGTTATTACTATTTATTTTAACCTGTGTTATTCTATTTTTACTCTCAATTATTGGGCTTTGTTTTTGCTCAGTTAATACTTTCTGTTATTAGCCTGTTTTATTGTTCTCTTATTATCCTGTATTATTAATCTCTGTTATGACTCTCTTTTATTTTCTCTTGTTATTTTATTTATTTTAATTTTAATCTCAGTTTTGCTATGGTGACCCTAGCGTTGAGAGAAGGCCCTACCCCCAATAAGAAGATCCACCCTCCCAATGCCCTCTGTACTTCTTCTTGAGGGCAGGGGTGGTCTAATTTTATCTTACATTTATATTCTGTTATCTCTCAAGGTTATTACTCTGTTATTATTGTTTTGATTCTTTGTTATTATTCTGTTTTAAATTTCTATTATTACTCTGTTATTATTCTTTTAAGACCCTGTGTTATTATTCTGTTTATTTTCTAAGTTATTATTCTGTTATTAAGCTAGGTTATTATACCTTTATGTTACTCTGTTATTACCCTGTTTAAAAACTCTCTGTTACTATTCTCTGTTATTATAGAGTTTTTACTCTCTGGTATTACCTTGTGGTGTTGGCTTTTTTTGCAGTAAAGATTTTAGTAAGAGAACAAGACATAAATGAAATACAACATTGTCATACAATAAAATATAAATTATAAACATCATAAAACACGGCGTTAAATATTATCAAATAACATCAGAAGTCCTGCGTTTATTAATAAGAGTTAAAGAAAAATATATCATTTACATAACATTTATATGAGATACAGAGTGAGGAAAAGATAAAAGATGTTACAGGTTACATTTTAAAAAAATCAATGGTATTCAAAGTACGTAACAATTAATCCAATTTATAATATAAAAAACATCTAAAAAAAAAACATGGAGGAGAGGGTGAGGTGGTGTTATTCTATCATACTCTTTGCTTTTGCTCTAAATTTATATTATTTTGTTAATCTATATTACTATTATCGGTTATCGCCTTGCGTAATTATACTATATTACTCTTTGTTATCACCTTGAGTTATTATACTATTATTGTTCTAGGATTTTGCCCTGTGTCATTAATCTTGGCTTTTCTCCTATGTTATTACTCGCTGATATTACCTAGCATTATTATTCTGTTTTTTTTTCCTGCATTATTATTCTGTGTTATGACTCTCTTTTATTACCTTCTGATATTTTGTTTTTAATCTCAGTTATACTAGGGTGACTCTAGGGTGGTGAGAATGCCCTGCCGCCAAGAAGAGGATCCACCCTCCCAATACCCTCTGTACTTCTTCTTGAGAGCAGGGGTTTTCTGCTTTTATCTTGGATTTTGTTTCTATTATTAATCTGTTAATTTTGCTTTTATCAATGTTATTATTCTGTTTTTAGTTTCTATTAATACAGTTATTATTTTGTTATCAGCCTGTATTACAAATATTTGTTATTAACTTGTTTTGCTATTCAATATTACTCTGTTTTTATTTTGTGCTATTATTCTGTTATTACTCTGTTATTACAATGAGTTATTATTCTTAGCTATTCTCCTATGTTAGTAATAACATAGGGTTATAACAGAGAGCACTATTTATTTTAACCTATGTTATTCTATTTTTACTCTAATTATTGGGCTTTGTTTTTGCTCAGCTAATACTTTCTGTTATTAGCCTGTTTTATTGTTCTCTTATTATCCTGTATTAATACTTTCTGTTATGACTCTCTTTTATTTTCTCTTGTTATTTTATTTATTTTAATTTTAAACTCAGTTTTGCTATGGTGACCCTAGGGTTGAGAGAAGGCCCTACCCCCAAGAAGAAGATCCACCCTCCCAATGCCCTCTGTACTTCTTCTTGAGGGCAGGGGTGGTCTAATTTTATCTTACATTTATATTCTGTTATCTCTTAAGGTTATTACTCTGTAATTATTGTTTTGATTCTTTGTTATTATTCTGTTTTAAATTTCTATTATTACTCTGTTATTATTCTTTTAAGACCCTGTGTTATTATTCTGTTTATTTTCTAAGTTATTATTCTGTTATTAAGCTAGGTTATTATACCTTTATGTTACTCTGTTATTACCCTGTTTAAAAACTCTCTGTTACTATTCTCTGTTATTATAGAGTTTTTACTCTCTGGTATTACCTTGTGGTATTGGGGTTTTTTTTGCAGTAAAGATTTTAGTAAGAGAACAAGACACAAATGAAATACAACATTGTCATACAATAAAATATAAATTATAAACATCATAAAACACGGCGTTAAATATTATCAAATAACATCAGAAGTCCTGCGTTTATTAATAAGAGCTAAAGAAAAATATATCATTTACATAACATTTATATGAGATACAGAGTGAGTAATAGATAAAAGATGTTACAAGTTACATTTTAAAATTCAATGGTATTTAAAATACGTAACAATTAATCTAATTTATAATATAAAAAACATCTAAAAAAACAACATGGAGGAGAGGGTGAGGTGGTATTATTCTATCATACTCTTTGCTTTTGCTCTAAATTTATATTATTTTGTTAATCTATATTACTATTATCAGTTATCGCCTTGCGTAATTACACTATATTAATCTTTGTTATCACCTTGAGTTATTATACTGTTATTGTTCTAGGATTTTGCCCTGTGTTATTAATCTTGGCTTTTCTCCTATGTTATTACTCGCTGATATTACCTAGCATTATTATTCTGGTTTTTTTCCTGCATTATTATCCTGTGTTATGACTCTCTTTTATTACCTTCTGTTATTTTGTTTTTAATCTCAGTTATACTAGGGTGACTCTAGGGTGGTGAGAATGCCCTGCCCCCAAGAAGAGGATCCAACCTCCCAATACCCTCTGTACTTCTTCTTGAGGGCAGGGGTTTTCTGCTTTTATCTTGGATTTTTATTCTATTATTAATCTGTTATTTTTGCTTTTATCAATGTTATTATTCTGTTTTTAGTTTCTATTAATACAGTTATTATTTTGTTATCAGCCTGTATTACAAATATTTGTTATTAACTTGTTTTGCTATTCTATATTACTCTGTTTTTATTTTGTGCTATTATTCTGTTATTACTCTGTTATTACAATGAGTTATTATTCTTAGCTATTCTCCTATGTTAGTGCTCTCTGTTATAACCCTATGTTATTACTATTTATTTTAACCTGTGTTATTCTATTTTTACTCTCAATTATTGGGCTTTGTTTTTGCTCAGTTAATACTTTCTGTTATTAGCCTGTTTTATTGTTCTTTTATTATCCTGTATTATTAATCTCTGTTATGACTCTCTTTTATTTTCTCTTGTTATTTTATTTATTTTAATTTTAAATTTAGTTTTGGTATGGTGACCCTAGGGTTGAGAGAAGGCCCTACCCCCAAGAAGAAGATCCACCCTCCCAATGCCCTCTGTACTTCTTCTTGAGGGCAGGGGTGGTCTAATTTTATCTTACATTTATATTCTGTTATCTCTCAAGGTTATTACTCTGTTATTATTGTTTTGATTCTTTGTTATTATTCTGTTTTAAATTTCTATTATTACTCTGTTATTATTCTTTTAAGACCCTGTGTTATTATTCTGTTTATTTTCTAAGTTATTATTCTGTTATTAAGCTAGGTTATTATACCTTTATGTTACTCTGTTATTACCCTGTTTAAAAACTCTCTGTTAATATTCTCTGTTATTATAGAGTGTTTACTCTCTGGTATTACCTTGTGGTATTGGGGTTTTTTTTGCAGTAAAGATTTTAGCAAGAGAACAAGACATAAATGAAATACAACATTGTCATACAATAAAATATAAATTATAAACATCATAAAACACGGCGTTAAATATTATCAAATAACATCAGAAGTCCTGCATTTATTAATAAGAGCTAAAGAAAAATATATCATTTACATAACATTTATATGAGATACAGAGTGAGCAAAAGATAAAAGATTTTACAAGTTACATTTTAAAATTCAATGGTATTTAAAATACGTAACAATTAATCCAATTTATAATATAAAAAACATCTTAAAAAACAACATGGAGGAGAGGGTGAGGTGGTATTATTCTATCATACCCTTTGCTTTTGCTCTAAATTTGTATTATTTTGTTAATCTATATTACTATTATCAGTTATTGCCTTGCGTAATTACACTATATTACTCTATATTATCATCTTGACTTATTATACTGTTAATGTTCTAGGATTTTGCCCTGTGTTATTAATCTTGGCTATTCTCCTATGTTATTATTCTCTGATATTACCTAGCATTATTATTCTGGTTTTTTTCCTGCATTATTATCCTGTGTTATGACTCTCTTTTATTACCTTCTGTTATTTTGTTTTTAATCTCAGTTATACTAGGGTGACTCTAGGGTGGTGAGAATGCCCTGCCCCCAAGAAGAGGATCCACCCTCCCAATACCCTCTGTACTTCTTCTTGAGGGCAAGGGTTTTCTGCTTTTATCTTGCATTTTTATTCTATTATTAATCTGTTATTTTTGCTTTTATCAATGTTATTATTCTGTTTTTAGTTTCTATTAATACAGTTATTATTTTGTTATCAGCCTGTATTACAAATAATTGTTATTAACTTGTTTTGCAATTCTTTATTACTCTGTTTTTATTTTGTGCTATTCTGTTATTACTCTGTTATTACAATGAGTTATTATTCTTAGCTATTCTACTATGTTAGTAATAACATAGGGTTATAACAGAGAGCACTATTTATTTTAACGTAAGTTATTCTATTTTTACTCTAATTATTGGGCTTTGTTTTTACTCAGCTAATACTTTCTGTTATTCGCCTGTTTTATTGTTCTCTTATTATCCTGTATTAATACTTTCTGTTATGACTCTCTTTTATTTTCTATTGTTATTTTTTTTATTTTAATTTTAAACTCAGTTTTGCTATGGTGACCCTAGGGTTGAGAGAAGACCCTACCCCCAATAAGAAGATCCAACCCTCCCAATGCCCTCTGTACTTCTTCTTGAGGGCAGGGGTGGTCTAATTTTATCTTACATTTATATTCTGTTATCTCTCAAGGTTATTACTCTGTTATTATTGTTTTGATTCTTTGTTATTATTCTGTTTTAAATTTCTATTATTACTCTGTTATTATTCTTTTAAGACCCTGTGTTATTATTCTGTTTATTTTTTAAATTATTATTCTGTTATTAAGCTAGGTTATTATACCTTTATGTTACTCTGTTATTACCCTGTTTAAAAACTCTCTGTTACTATTCTCTGTTATTATAGAGTTTTTACTCTCTGGTATTACCTTGTGGTGTTGGCTTTTTTTGCAGTAAAGATTTTAGTAAGAGAACAAGACACAAATGAAATACAACATTGTCATACAATAAAATATAAATTATAAACATCATAAAACACGGCGTTAAATATTATCAAATAACATCAGAAGTCCTGCGTTTATTAATAAGAGCTAAAGAAAAATATATCATTTACATAACATTTATATGAGATACAGAGTGAGCAAAAGATAAAAGATGTTACAAGTTACATTTTAAAAAAATCAATGGTATTCAAAGTACGTAACAATTAATCCAATTTATAATATAAAAAACATCTAAAAAAACAACATGGAGGAGAGGGTCAGGTGGTATTATTCTATCATACTCTTTGCTTTTGCTCTAAATTTATATTATTTTGTTAATCTATATTACTATTATCAGTTATCGCCTTGCATAATTACACTATATTACTCTTTGTTATCACCTTGAGTTATTATACTATTATTGTTCTAGGATTTTGCCCTGTGTCATTAATCTTGGCTTTTCTCTTATGTTATTACTCGCTGATATTACCTAGCATTATTATTCTGGTTTTTTTTCCTGCATTATTATCCTGTGTTATGACTCTCTTTTATTACCTTCTGAAATTTTGTTTTTAATCTCAGTTATACTAGGGTGACTCTAGGGTGGTGAGAATGCCCTGCCGCCAAGAAGAGGATCCACCCTCCCAATACCCTCTGTACTTCTTCTTGAGAGCAGGGGTTTACTGCTTTTATCTTGGATTTTGTTTCTATTATTAATCTGTTATTTTTGCTTTTATCAATGTTATTATTCTGTTTTTAGTTTCTATTAATACAGTTATTATTTTGTTATCAGCCTGTATTACAAATATTTGTTATTAACTTGTTTTGCTATTCTATATTACTCTGTTTTTATTTTGTGCTATTATTCTGTTATTACTCTGTTATTACAATGAGTTATTATTTTTAGCTATTCTCCTATGTTAGTGCTCTCTATTATAACCCTATGTTATTACTATTTATTTTAACCTGTGTTATTCTATTTTTACTCTCAATTATTGGGCTTTGTTTTTGCTCAGTTAATGCTTTCTGTTATTAGCCTGTTTTATTGTTCTTTTATTATCCTGTATTATTAATCTCTGTTATGACTCTCTTTTATTTTCTCTTATTATTTTATTTATTTTAATTTTAAACTCAGTTTTGCTATGGTGACCCTAGGGTTGAGAGAAGGCCCTACCCCCAATAAGAAGATGCACCCTCCCAATGCCCTCTGTACTTCTTCTTGAGGGCAGGGGTGGTCTAATTTTATCGTACATTTACATTCTGTTATCTCTCAAGGTTATTACTCTGTTATTATTGTTTTGATTCTTTGTTATTATTCTGTTTTAAATTTCTATTATTACTCTGTTATTATTCTTTTAAGACCATGTGTTATTATTCTGTTTATTTTCTAAGTTATTATTCTGTTATTAAGCTAGGTTATTATACCTTTATGTTACTCTGTTATTACCCTGTTTAAAAACTCTCTGTTACTATTATCTGTTATTATAGAGTTTTTGCTCTCTGGTATTACCTTGTGGTATTGGCTTTTTTTGCAGTAAAGATTTTAGTAAGAGAACAAGACACAAATGAAATACAACATTGTCATACAATAAAATATAAATTATAAACATCATAAAACACGGCATTAAATATTATCAAATAACATCAGAAGTCCTGCGTTTATTAATAAGAGCTAAAGAAAAATATATCATTTACATAACATTTATATGAGATACAGAGTGAGCAAAAGATAAAAGATGTAACAGGTTACATTTTAAAAAAATCAATGGTATTCAAAGTACGTAACAATTAATCCAATTTATAATATAAAAAACATCTAAAAAAACAACATGGAGGAGAGGGTGAGGTGGTATTATTCCATCATACTCTTTGCTTTTGCTCTAAATTTATATTATTTTGTTAATCTATATTACTATTATATGTTATCGCCTTGCGTAATTACACTATATTACTCTTTGTTATCACCTTGAGTTATTATACTGTTATTGTTCTAGGATTTTGCCCTGTGTTATTAATCTTGGCTTTTCTCCTATGTTATCACTCGCTGATATTACCTAGCATTATTATTATGGGTTTTTTCCTGCATTATTATCCTGTGTTATGACTCTCTTTTATTACCTTCTGATATTTTGTTTTTAATCTCAGTTATACTAGGGTGACTCTAGGGTGGTGAGAATGCCCTGCCCCCAAGAAGAGGATCCACCCTCCCAATACCCTCTGTACTTCTTCTTGAGGGCAGGGGTTTTCTGCTTTTATCTTGGATTTTTATTCTATTATTAATCTGTTATTTTTGCTTTTATCAATGTTATTATTCTGTTTTTAGTTTCTATTAATACAGTTATTATTTTGTTATCAGCCTGTATTACAAATATTTGTTATTAACTTGTTTTGCTATTCTATATTACTCTGTTTTTATTTTGTGCTATTATTCTGTTATTACTCTGTTATTACAATGAGTTATTATTCTTAGCTATTCTCCTATGTTAGTGCTCTCTGTTATAACCCTATGTTATTATTATTTATTTTAACCTGTGTTATTCTATTTTTACTCTCAATTATTGGGCTTTGTTTTTGCTCAGTTAATACTTTCTGTTATTAGCCTGTTTTATTGTTCTCTTATTATCCTGTATTATTAATCTCTGTTATGACTCTCTTTTATTTTCTCTTGTTATTTTATTTATTTTAATTTTAAACTCAGTTTTGCTATTGAGAGAAGGCCCTACCCCCAATAAGAAGATCCACCCTCCCAATGCCCTCTGTACTTCTTCTTGAGGGCAGGGTTGGTCTAATTTTATCTTACATTTATATTCTGTTATCTCTCAAGGTTATTACTCTGTTATTATTGTTTTGATTCTTTGTTATTATTCTGTTTTAAATTTCTATTATTACTCTGTTATTATTCTTTTAAGACCCTGTGTTATTATTCTGTTTATTTTCTAAGTTATTATTCTGTTATTAAGCTAGGTTATTATAACTTTATGTTACTCTAATATTACCCTGTTTAAAAACTCTCTGTTACTATTATCTGTTATTATAGAGTTTTTACTCTCTGGTATTACCTTGTGGTATTGGCTTTTTTTGCAGTAAAGATTTTAGTAAGAGAACAAGACACAAATGAAATACAACATTGTCATACAATAAAATATAAATTATAAACATCATAAAACACGGTGTTAAATATTATCAAATAACATCAGAAGTCCTGCGTTTATTAATAAGAGCTAAAGAAAAATATATCATTTACATAACATTTATATGAGATACAGAGTGAGCAAAAGATAAAAGATGTAACAGGTTACATTTTAAAAAAATCAATGGTATTCAAAGTACGTAACAATTAATCCAATTTATAATATAAAAAACATCTAAAAAAACAACATGGAGGAGAGGGTGAGGTGGTATTATTCTATCATACTCTTTGCTTTTGCTCTAAATTTATATTATTTTGTTAATCTATATTACTATTATCAGTTATCGCCTTGCGTAATTACACTATATTACTCTTTGTTATCACCTTGAGTTATTATACTGTTATTGTTCTAGGATTTTGCCCTGTGTTATTAATCTTGGCTTTTCTCCTATGTTATTACTCGCTGATATTACCTAGCATTATTATTCTGTTTTTTTTCCTGCATTATTATCCTGTGTTATGACTCTCTTTTATTACCTTCTGTTATTTTGTTTTTAATCTCAGTTATACTAGGGTGACTTTAGGGTGGTGAGAATGCCCTGCCCCCAAGAAGAGGATCCACCCTCCCAATACCCTCTGTACTTCTTCTTGAGGGCAGGGGTTTTCTGCTTTTATCTTGGATTTTGTTTCTATTATTAATCTGTTATTTTTGCTTTTATCAATGTTATTATTCTGTTTTTAGTTTCTATTAATACAGTTATTATTTTGTTATCAGCCTGTATTACAAATATTTGTTATTAACTTGTTTTGCTATTCTATATTACTCTGTTTTTATTTTGTGCTATTATTCTGTTATTACTCTGTTATTACAATGAGTTATTATTTTTAGCTATTCTCCTATGTTAGTGCTCTCTATTATAACCCTATGTTATTACTATTTATTTTAACCTGTGTTATTCTATTTTTACTCTCAATTATTGGGCTTTGTTTTTGCTCAGTTAATGCTTTCTGTTATTAGCCTGTTTTATTGTTCTTTTATTATCCTGTATTATTAATCTCTGTTATGACTCTCTTTTATTTTCTCTTATTATTTTATTTATTTTAATTTTAAACTCAGTTTTGCTATGGTGACCCTAGGGTTGAGAGAAGGCCCTACCCCCAATAAGAAGATGCACCCTCCCAATGCCCTCTGTACTTCTTCTTGAGGGCAGGGGTGGTCTAATTTTATCGTACATTTACATTCTGTTATCTCTCAAGGTTATTACTCTGTTATTATTGTTTTGATTCTTTGTTATTATTCTGTTTTAAATTTCTATTATTACTCTGTTATTATTCTTTTAAGACCATGTGTTATTATTCTGTTTATTTTCTAAGTTATTATTCTGTTATTAAGCTAGGTTATTATACCTTTATGTTACTCTGTTATTACCCTGTTTAAAAACTCTCTGTTACTATTATCTGTTATTATAGAGTTTTTGCTCTCTGGTATTACCTTGTGGTATTGGCTTTTTTTGCAGTAAAGATTTTAGTAAGAGAACAAGACACAAATGAAATACAACATTGTCATACAATAAAATATAAATTATAAACATCATAAAACACGGCATTAAATATTATCAAATAACATCAGAAGTCCTGCGTTTATTAATAAGAGCTAAAGAAAAATATATCATTTACATAACATTTATATGAGATACAGAGTGAGCAAAAGATAAAAGATGTAACAGGTTACATTTTAAAAAAATCAATGGTATTCAAAGTACGTAACAATTAATCCAATTTATAATATAAAAAACATCTAAAAAAACAACATGGAGGAGAGGGTGAGGTGGTATTATTCCATCATACTCTTTGCTTTTGCTCTAAATTTATATTATTTTGTTAATCTATATTACTATTATATGTTATCGCCTTGCGTAATTACACTATATTACTCTTTGTTATCACCTTGAGTTATTATACTGTTATTGTTCTAGGATTTTGCCCTGTGTTATTAATCTTGGCTTTTCTCCTATGTTATCACTCGCTGATATTACCTAGCATTATTATTATGGGTTTTTTCCTGCATTATTATCCTGTGTTATGACTCTCTTTTATTACCTTCTGATATTTTGTTTTTAATCTCAGTTATACTAGGGTGACTCTAGGGTGGTGAGAATGCCCTGCCCCCAAGAAGAGGATCCACCCTCCCAATACCCTCTGTACTTCTTCTTGAGGGCAGGGGTTTTCTGCTTTTATCTTGGATTTTTATTCTATTATTAATCTGTTATTTTTGCTTTTATCAATGTTATTATTCTGTTTTTAGTTTCTATTAATACAGTTATTATTTTGTTATCAGCCTGTATTACAAATATTTGTTATTAACTTGTTTTGCTATTCTATATTACTCTGTTTTTATTTTGTGCTATTATTCTGTTATTACTCTGTTATTACAATGAGTTATTATTCTTAGCTATTCTCCTATGTTAGTGCTCTCTGTTATAACCCTATGTTATTATTATTTATTTTAACCTGTGTTATTCTATTTTTACTCTCAATTATTGGGCTTTGTTTTTGCTCAGTTAATACTTTCTGTTATTAGCCTGTTTTATTGTTCTCTTATTATCCTGTATTATTAATCTCTGTTATGACTCTCTTTTATTTTCTCTTGTTATTTTATTTATTTTAATTTTAAACTCAGTTTTGCTATTGAGAGAAGGCCCTACCCCCAATAAGAAGATCCACCCTCCCAATGCCCTCTGTACTTCTTCTTGAGGGCAGGGTTGGTCTAATTTTATCTTACATTTATATTCTGTTATCTCTCAAGGTTATTACTCTGTTATTATTGTTTTGATTCTTTGTTATTATTCTGTTTTAAATTTCTATTATTACTCTGTTATTATTCTTTTAAGACCCTGTGTTATTATTCTGTTTATTTTCTAAGTTATTATTCTGTTATTAAGCTAGGTTATTATAACTTTATGTTACTCTAATATTACCCTGTTTAAAAACTCTCTGTTACTATTATCTGTTATTATAGAGTTTTTACTCTCTGGTATTACCTTGTGGTATTGGCTTTTTTTGCAGTAAAGATTTTAGTAAGAGAACAAGACACAAATGAAATACAACATTGTCATACAATAAAATATAAATTATAAACATCATAAAACACGGTGTTAAATATTATCAAATAACATCAGAAGTCCTGCGTTTATTAATAAGAGCTAAAGAAAAATATATCATTTACATAACATTTATATGAGATACAGAGTGAGCAAAAGATAAAAGATGTAACAGGTTACATTTTAAAAAAATCAATGGTATTCAAAGTACGTAACAATTAATCCAATTTATAATATAAAAAACATCTAAAAAAACAACATGGAGGAGAGGGTGAGGTGGTATTATTCTATCATACTCTTTGCTTTTGCTCTAAATTTATATTATTTTGTTAATCTATATTACTATTATCAGTTATCGCCTTGCGTAATTACACTATATTACTCTTTGTTATCACCTTGAGTTATTATACTGTTATTGTTCTAGGATTTTGCCCTGTGTTATTAATCTTGGCTTTTCTCCTATGTTATTACTCGCTGATATTACCTAGCATTATTATTCTGTTTTTTTTCCTGCATTATTATCCTGTGTTATGACTCTCTTTTATTACCTTCTGTTATTTTGTTTTTAATCTCAGTTATACTAGGGTGACTTTAGGGTGGTGAGAATGCCCTGCCCCCAAGAAGAGGATCCACCCTCCCAATACCCTCTGTACTTCTTCTTGAGGGCAGGGGTTTTCTGCTTTTATCTTGGATTTTGTTTCTATTATTAATCTGTTATTTTTGCTTTTATCAATGTTATTATTTTGTTTTTAGTTTCTATTAATACAGTTATTATTTTGTTATCAGCCTGTATTACAAATATTTGTTATTAACTTGTTTTGCTATTCTATATTACTCTGTTTTTATTTTGTGCTATTATTCTGTTATTACTCTGTTATTACAATGAGTTATTATTTTTAGCTATTCTCCTATGTTAGTGCTCTCTATTATAACCCTATGTTATTACTATTTATTTTAACCTGTGTTATTCTATTTTTACTCTCAATTATTGGGCTTTGTTTTTGCTCAGTTAATGCTTTCTGTTATTAGCCTGTTTTATTGTTCTTTTATTATCCTGTATTATTAATCTCTGTTATGACTCTCTTTTATTTTCTCTTATTATTTTATTTATTTTAATTTTAAACTCAGTTTTGCTATGGTGACCCTAGGGTTGAGAGAAGGCCCTACCCCCAATAAGAAGATGCACCCTCCCAATGCCCTCTGTACTTCTTCTTGAGGGCAGGGGTGGTCTAATTTTATCGTACATTTACATTCTGTTATCTCTCAAGGTTATTACTCTGTTATTATTGTTTTGATTCTTTGTTATTATTCTGTTTTAAATTTCTATTATTACTCTGTTATTATTCTTTTAAGACCATGTGTTATTATTCTGTTTATTTTCTAAGTTATTATTCTGTTATTAAGCTAGGTTATTATACCTTTATGTTACTCTGTTATTACCCTGTTTAAAAACTCTCTGTTACTATTATCTGTTATTATAGAGTTTTTGCTCTCTGGTATTACCTTGTGGTATTGGCTTTTTTTGCAGTAAAGATTTTAGTAAGAGAACAAGACACAAATGAAATACAACATTGTCATACAATAAAATATAAATTATAAACATCATAAAACACGGCATTAAATATTATCAAATAACATCAGAAGTCCTGCGTTTATTAATAAGAGCTAAAGAAAAATATATCATTTACATAACATTTATATGAGATACAGAGTGAGCAAAAGATAAAAGATGTAACAGGTTACATTTTAAAAAAATCAATGGTATTCAAAGTACGTAACAATTAATCCAATTTATAATATAAAAAACATCTAAAAAAACAACATGGAGGAGAGGGTGAGGTGGTATTATTCCATCATACTCTTTGCTTTTGCTCTAAATTTATATTATTTTGTTAATCTATATTACTATTATATGTTATCGCCTTGCGTAATTACACTATATTACTCTTTGTTATCACCTTGAGTTATTATACTGTTATTGTTCTAGGATTTTGCCCTGTGTTATTAATCTTGGCTTTTCTCCTATGTTATCACTCGCTGATATTACCTAGCATTATTATTATGGGTTTTTTCCTGCATTATTATCCTGTGTTATGACTCTCTTTTATTACCTTCTGATATTTTGTTTTTAATCTCAGTTATACTAGGGTGACTCTAGGGTGGTGAGAATGCCCTGCCCCCAAGAAGAGGATCCACCCTCCCAATACCCTCTGTACTTCTTCTTGAGGGCAGGGGTTTTCTGCTTTTATCTTGGATTTTTATTCTATTATTAATCTGTTATTTTTGCTTTTATCAATGTTATTATTCTGTTTTTAGTTTCTATTAATACAGTTATTATTTTGTTATCAGCCTGTATTACAAATATTTGTTATTAACTTGTTTTGCTATTCTATATTACTCTGTTTTTATTTTGTGCTATTATTCTGTTATTACTCTGTTATTACAATGAGTTATTATTCTTAGCTATTCTCCTATGTTAGTGCTCTCTGTTATAACCCTATGTTATTATTATTTATTTTAACCTGTGTTATTCTATTTTTACTCTCAATTATTGGGCTTTGTTTTTGCTCAGTTAATACTTTCTGTTATTAGCCTGTTTTATTGTTCTCTTATTATCCTGTATTATTAATCTCTGTTATGACTCTCTTTTATTTTCTCTTGTTATTTTATTTATTTTAATTTTAAACTCAGTTTTGCTATTGAGAGAAGGCCCTACCCCCAATAAGAAGATCCACCCTCCCAATGCCCTCTGTACTTCTTCTTGAGGGCAGGGTTGGTCTAATTTTATCTTACATTTATATTCTGTTATCTCTCAAGGTTATTACTCTGTTATTATTGTTTTGATTCTTTGTTATTATTCTGTTTTAAATTTCTATTATTACTCTGTTATTATTCTTTTAAGACCCTGTGTTATTATTCTGTTTATTTTCTAAGTTATTATTCTGTTATTAAGCTAGGTTATTATAACTTTATGTTACTCTAATATTACCCTGTTTAAAAACTCTCTGTTACTATTATCTGTTATTATAGAGTTTTTACTCTCTGGTATTACCTTGTGGTATTGGCTTTTTTTGCAGTAAAGATTTTAGTAAGAGAACAAGACACAAATGAAATACAACATTGTCATACAATAAAATATAAATTATAAACATCATAAAACACGGTGTTAAATATTATCAAATAACATCAGAAGTCCTGCGTTTATTAATAAGAGCTAAAGAAAAATATATCATTTACATAACATTTATATGAGATACAGAGTGAGCAAAAGATAAAAGATGTAACAGGTTACATTTTAAAAAAATCAATGGTATTCAAAGTACGTAACAATTAATCCAATTTATAATATAAAAAACATCTAAAAAAACAACATGGAGGAGAGGGTGAGGTGGTATTATTCTATCATACTCTTTGCTTTTGCTCTAAATTTATATTATTTTGTTAATCTATATTACTATTATCAGTTATCGCCTTGCGTAATTACACTATATTACTCTTTGTTATCACCTTGAGTTATTATACTGTTATTGTTCTAGGATTTTGCCCTGTGTTATTAATCTTGGCTTTTCTCCTATTTTATCACTCGCTGATATTACCTAGCATTATTATTCTGGTTTTTTTCCTGCATTATTATCCTGTGTTATGACTCTCTTTTATTACCTTCTGATATTTTGTTTTTAATCTCAGTTATACTAGGGTGACTCTAGGGTGGTGAGAATGCCCTGCCCCCAAGAAGAGGATCCACCCTCCCAATACACTCTGTACTTCTTCTTGAGGGCAGGGGTTTTCTGCTTTTATCTTGGATTTTTATTCTATTATTAATCTGTTATTTTTGCTTTTATCAATGTTATTATTCTGTTTTTAGTTTCTATTAATACAGTTATTATTTTGTTATCAGCCTGTATTACAAATATTTGTTATTAACTTATTTTGCTCTTCTATATTACTCTGTTTTTATTTTGTGCTATTATTCTGTTATTACTCTGTTATTACAATGAGTTATTATTCTTAGCTATTCTCCTATGTTAGTGCTCTCTGTTATAACCCTATGTTATTACTATTTATTTTAACCTGTGTTATTCTATTTTTACTCTCAATTATTGGGCTTTGTTTTTGCTCAGTTAATACTTTCTGTTATTAGCCTGTTTTATTGTTCTTTTATTATCCTGTATTATTAATCTCTGTTATGACTCTCTTTTATTTTCTCTTTTTATTTTATTTATTTTAATTTTAAACTCAGTTTTGCTATGGTGA
>NW_027448609.1:0-26510 GCF_038048845.1 Mixophyes fleayi
TATCATGAATCATGAATCATGAATTGAATCATGAATCATAAATCAAGAATCATGAATCATGAATTGATTCATGAATCATGAATCATGAATTGAATCATAAATCGAATCATGAATCATGAATTGAATCAGGAATCAAATCATGAATTAAATCATGAATCATGAATTGAATCATGAATCATAAATTTAATCATGAATCATGAATTGAATTATGAATCATGAATTGAATCATGAATCATGAATTGAATCATGAATCATGAATTGAATCATGAATCATGAATCATGAATCATGAATCATGAATTGAATCATGAATCGAATCATGAATCATGAATCATGAATCGAATCATGAATCATGAATCAAGATTCATGAATCGAATCATGAATCATGAATTGAATCATGAATCGAATCATGAATCATGAATCATGAATCATGAATCATGAATTGAATCATGAATCATGAATCATGAATTGAATCATGAATCATGAATTGAATCATGAATTGAATCATGAATCGAAACATGAATCATGAAATGAATCATGAATCGAATCATGAATCATGAATCGAATCATGAATCTTGAATTGAATCATGAATCGAATCATGAATCATGAATCATGAATTGAATCATGAATTTAATCATGAATCATGCATTGAAATATGAATCATGAATTAAATCATGAATCAAGAATCATTAATCATGAATTGAATCATGAATCATGAATTATGAAACATGAATTGAATCATGAATCATGAAATGAATCATCAATCATGAATCATGAATCATGAATTAAATCATGAATCATGAATTATGAAACATGAATTGAATCATGAATCATGATTAATGAATTGAATCATGAGTAATGAATCATAAATCATGAATTAAATCATGAATCATGAATCAAGAATCATGAATCGAATCATGAATTATGAATTGAATCATGAATCATGAATCATGAATTGAATCATGAATCATGAATCAAGAATCATGAATCATGAATTGATTCATGAATCATGAATCATGAATTGAATCATAAATCGAATCATGAATCATGAATTGAATCAGGAATCAAATCATGAATTAAATCATGAATCATGAATTGAATCATGAATCATAAATTTAATCATGAATCATGAATTGAATTATGAATCATGAATTGAATCATGAATCATGAATTGAATCATGAATCATGAATTGAATCATGAATCATGAATCATGAATCATGAATCATGAATTGAATCATGAATCGAATCATGAATCATGAATCATGAATCGAATCATGAATCATGAATCAAGATTCATGAATCGAATCATGAATCATGAATTGAATCATGAATCGAATCATGAATCATGAATCATGAATCATGAATCATGAATTGAATCATGAATCATGAATCATGAATTGAATCATGAATCATGAATTGAATCATGAATCGAAACATGAATCATAAAATGAATCATGAATCGAATCATGAATCATGAATCGAATCATGAATCTTGAATTGAATCATGAATCGAATCATGAATCATGAATCATGAATTGAATCATGAATTTAATCATGAATCATGCATTGAAATATGAATCATGAATTAAATCATGAATCAAGAATCATTAATCATGAATTGAATCATGAATCATGAATTATGAAACATGAATTGAATCATGAATCATGAAATGAATCATCAATCATGAATCAGGAATCATGAATTAAATCATGAATCATGAATTATGAAACATGAATTGAATCATGAATCATGATTAATGAATTGAATCATGAGTAATGAATCATAAATCATGAATTAAATCATGAATCATGAATCAAGAATCATGAATCGAATCATGAATTATGAATTGAATCATGAATCATAAATCATTAATCATGAATCGAATCATGAATCATGAATCATGAATCATGAATCATGAATTGAATTAAGAATCATGAATCATGAATTGAATCATGAATCATGAATTGAATCATGAATCATGAATCATGTATCATGAATCATAATTCGAATCATGAATCTTGAATTGAATCATGAATTGAATCATGAATTGAATCAAGAATCATGAATCATGAATTGAATCATGAATCATGAATCATGAATTGAATCATGAATCATGAATCATAAATTGAATCATAATTTGAATCATGAATCATGAAGCATGAATTGAATCATGAATCATGAATCCAATCATGAATCATGAATCATGAATTGAATCATGAATTGAATCATGAATCATGAATCATTAAATTAATCATCAATCATGAATCATGAATCATGAATTAAATCATGAATCATGAATTATGAAACATGAATTGAATCATGAATCATGATTAATGAATTGAATCATGAGTAATGAATCATGAATCATGAATCAAGAATCATGAATCGAATCATGAATTATGAATTGAATCATGAATCATAAATCATTAATCATGAATCGAATCATGAATCATGAATCATGAATCATGAATCATGAATTGAATCAAGAATCATGAATCATGAATTGAATCATGAATCATGAATTGAATCATGAATCATGAATCATGAATCATGAATTGAATCATGAATCATGAATCATGAATCATGAATCATGAATCATAATTCGAATCATGAATCTTGAATTGAATCATGAATTAAATCATGAATTGAATCAAGAATCATGAATCATGAATTGAATCATGAATCATGAATCATGAATTGAATCATGAATCATGAATCATGAATTGAATCATAATTTGAATCATGAATCATGAATTGAATCATGAATCATGAATCCAATCATGAATCATGAATCATGAAACGAATCATGAATCATGAATCATGAATTGAATCATGATTCATGAATTGAATCATGAATCATGAATTCAATCATGAATCTTGAATCATAAATTGAATCATGAATCATGAATTGAATCATGAATCATGAATCATGAATCATGAATCGAATCATGAATCATGAATCATGAATTGAATCATGAATCATGAATTGAATCATAATTCATGAATCGAATCTTGAATCATGAATTGAATCATGAATCATGAATTGAATCATGAATCATGAATCATGAATCATGAATCGAATCATGAATCATGAATCATGAATTGAATCATGAATCATGAATTGAATCATAATTCATGAATCGAATCATGAATCATGAATTAAATCATAAAATAAATCATGAATCATGAATTGAATCATGAATTGAATCATGAATCATGAATCATGAATTGAATCATGAATCATGAATTGAATCATGAATCATGAATTAAATAATGAATCAAGAATCATGAATCATGAATTATGAAACATGAATTGAATCATGAATCATGAAATGAATCATCAATCATGAATCATGAATCATGAATTAAATCATGAATCATGAATTATGAAACTTGCGTTGAATCATGAATCATGAATCGAATCATGAATCATGATTAATGAATTGAATTATGAGTAATGAATCATAAATCATGAATTAAATCATGAATCATGAATTGAATCATGAATCAAGAATCATGAATCGAATCATGAATTATGAATTGAATCATGAATCATGAATCATGAATTGAATCATGAATCATGAATCATGTATCATGAATCATAATTCGAATCATGAATCTTGAATTGAATCATGAATTGAATCATGAATTGAATCAAGAATCATGAATCATGAATTGAATCATGAATCATGAATCATGAATTGAATCATGAATCATGAATCCAATCATGAATCATGAATCATGAATTGAATCATGAATTGAATCATGAATCATGAATCATTAAATGAATCATCAATCATGAATCATGAATCATGAATTAAATCATGAATCATGAATTATGAAACATGAATTGAATCATGAATCATGATTAATGAATTGAATCATGAGTAATGAATCATGAATCATGAATCAAGAATCATGAATCGAATCATGAATTATGAATTGAATCATGAATCATAAATCATTAATCATGAATCGAATCATGAATCATGAATCATGAATCATGAATCATGAATTGAATCAAGAATCATTAATCATGAATTGAATCATGAATCATGAATCATGAATTGAATCATGAATCATGAATCATGAATCATGAATTGAATCATGAATCATGAATCATGAATCATGAATCATGAATCATAATTCGAATCATGAATCTTGAATTGAATCATGAATTAAATCATGAATTGAATCAAGAATCATGAATCATGAATTGAATCATGAATCATGAATCATGAATTGAATCATGAATCATGAATCATGAATCATGAATTGAATCATAATTTGAATCATGAATCATGAATTGAATCATGAATCATGAATCCAATCATGAATCATGAATCATGAAACGAATCATGAATCATGAATCATGAATTGAATCATGATTCATGAATTGAATCATGAATCATGAATTGAATCATGAATCTTGAATCATGAATCATGAATTGAATCATAATTCATGAATCGAATCTTGAATCATGAATTGAATCATGAATCATGAATTGAATCATGAATCATGAATCATGAATCATGAATCGAATCATGAATCATGAATCATGAATTGAATCATGAATCATGAATTGAATCATAATTCATGAATCGAATCATGAATCATGAATTAAATCATAAAATAAATCATGAATCATGAATTGAATCATGAATTGAATCATGAATCATGAATCATGAATTGAATCATGAATCATGAATTGAATCATGAATCATGAATTAAATAATGAATCAAGAATCATGAATCATGAATTATGAAACATGAATTGAATCATGAATCATGAAATGAATCATCAATCATGAATTATGAATCATAAATTAAATCATGAATCATGAATTATGAAACTTGCGTTGAATCATGAATCATGAATCGAATCATGAATCATGATTAATGAATTGAATTATGAGTAATGAATCATAAATCATGAATTAAATCATGAATCATGAATTGAATCATAAATCATGAATCAAGAATCATGAATCGAATCATGAATTATGAATTGAATCATGAATTATAAATCATGAATCATAAATCATGAATCATAAATCATGAATCATGAATCATGAATCGAATCATGAATCATGAATCATGAATCATGAATCATGAATCATGAATTGAATCAAGAATCATGAATCATGAATTGAATCATGAATCATGAATCATGAATTGAATCATGAATCATGAATCATGAATCATGAATCATGAATCATGAATCATAATTCGAATCATGAATCTTGAATTGAATCATGAATTGAATCATGAATTGAATCATTAATCATGAATCATGAATCATGAATTGAATCATAATTTGAATCATGAATCATGAATTGAATCATGAATCATGAATCCAATCATGAATCATGAATTGGATCATGAATTGAATCATGAATCATGAATCGAATCATGAATCATGAATTGAATCATGAATTAAATCATGAATCATGAATCATGAATTGAATCATGAATCATGAATTAAAACATGAATTGAATAATGAATCATGAATTGAATCATGAATCATGAATCATGAATTGAATCATGAATTAAATCATGAATCATGAATCATGAATTGAATCATGAATCATGAATTAAAACATGAATTGAATCATGAATCATGAATTGAATCATGAATCATGAATCATGAATTGAATCATGAATCAAGAATCATGAATCATGAATCATGAATTGATTCATGAATCATGAATCATGAATTGAATCATAAATCGAATCATGAATCATGAATTGAATCAGGAATCAAATCATGAATTAAATCATGAATCATGAATTGAATCATGAATCATGAATTAAACCATGAATCATGAATTGAATTATGAATCATGAATTGAATCATGAATCATGAATTGAATCATGAATCATGAATTGAATCATGAATCGAATCATGAATCATGAATCATGAATCGAATCATGAATCATGAATCAAGATTCATGAATCGAATCATGAATCATGAATTGAATCATGAATCGAATCATGAATCATGAATCATGAATTGAATCATGAATCATGAATTGAATCATGAATCATGAATTGAATCATGAATCATGAATTGAATCATGAATTCAATCATGAATCGAAACATGAATCATGAAATGAATCATGAATCGAATCATGAATCATGAATCGAATCATGAATCTTGAATTGAATCATGAATCGAATCATGAATCATGAATCATGAATTGAATCATGAATTTAATCATGAATCATGCATTAAATCATGAATCAAGAATCATTAATCATGAATTGAATCATGAATCATGAATTATGAAACATGAATTGAATCATGAATCATGAAATGAATCATCAATCATGAATCATGAATCATGAATTAAATCATGAATCATGAATTATGAAACATGAATTGAATCATGAATCATGATTAATGAATTGAATCATGAATTATGAAACATGAATTGAATCATGAATCATGATTAATGAATTGAATCATGAGTAATGAATCATGAATCATAATTCTAATCATGAATCTTGAATTGAATCATGAATTGAATCATGAATTGAATCAAGAATCATGAATCATGAATTGAATCATGAATCATGAATCATGAATTGAATCATGAATCATGAATCATGAATCATGAATTGAATCATAATTTGAATCATGAATCATGAAGCATGAATTGAATCATGAATCATGAATCCAATCATGAATCATGAATCATGAATTGAATCATGAATTGAATCATGAATTGAATCATGAATTGAATCATGAATCATGAATCATGAAATGAATCATCAATCATGAATCATGAATCATGAATTAAATCATGAATCATGAATTATGAAACATGAATTGAATCATGAATCATGATTAATGAATTGAATCATGAGTAATGAATCATGAATCATGAATCAAGAATCATGAATCGAATCATGAATTATGAATTGAATCATGAATCATGAATCATGAATTGAATCATAATTTGAATCATGAATCATGAATTGAATCATGAATCATGAATCCAATCATGAATCATGAATTGAATCATGAATTGAATCATGAATCATGAAACATGAATCGAATCATGAAGCATGAATTGAATCATGAATTAAATCATGAATCATGAATCATGAATTGAATCATGAATCATGAATTAAAACATGAATTGAATCATGAATCATGAATTGAATCATTAATCATGAATCATGAATTGAATCATGAATCATGAATCAAGAATCATGAATCATGAATTGATTCATGAATCATGAATCATGAATTGAATCATAAATCGAATCATGAATCATGAATTGAATCAGGAATCAAATCATGAATTAAATCATGAATCATGAATTGAATCATGAATCATAAATTTAATCATGAATCATGAATTGAATTATGAATCATGAATTGAATCATGAATCATGAATTGAATCATGAATCATGAATTGAATCATGAATCATGAATCATGAATCATGAATCATGAATTGAATCATGAATCGAATCATGAATCATGAATCATGAATCGAATCATGAATCATGAATCAAGATTCATGAATCGAATCATGAATCATGAATTGAATCATGAATCGAATCATGAATCATGAATCATGAATCATGAATCATGAATTGAATCATGAATCATGAATCATGAATTGAATCATGAATCATGAATTGAATCATGAATTGAATCATGAATCGAAACATGAATCATGAAATGAATCATGAATCGAATCATGAATCATGAATCGAATCATGAATCTTGAATTGAATCATGAATCGAATCATGAATCATGAATCATGAATTGAATCATGAATTTAATCATGAATCATGCATTGAAATATGAATCATGAATTAAATCATGAATCAAGAATCATTAATCATGAATTGAATCATGAATCATGAATTATGAAACATGAATTGAATCATGAATCATGAAATGAATCATCAATCATGAATCATGAATCATGAATTAAATCATGAATCATGAATTATGAAACATGAATTGAATCATGAATCATGATTAATGAATTGAATCATGAGTAATGAATCATAAATCATGAATTAAATCATGAATCATGAATCAAGAATCATGAATCGAATCATGAATTATGAATTGAATCATGAATCATGAATCATGAATTGAATCATGAATCATGAATCAAGAATCATGAATCATGAATTGATTCATGAATCATGAATCATGAATTGAATCATAAATCGAATCATGAATCATGAATTGAATCAGGAATCAAATCATGAATTAAATCATGAATCATGAATTGAATCATGAATCATAAATTTAATCATGAATCATGAATTGAATTATGAATCATGAATTGAATCATGAATCATGAATTGAATCATGAATCATGAATTGAATCATGAATCATGAATCATGAATCATGAATCATGAATTGAATCATGAATCGAATCATGAATCATGAATCATGAATCGAATCATGAATCATGAATCAAGATTCATGAATCGAATCATGAATCATGAATTGAATCATGAATCGAATCATGAATCATGAATCATGAATCATGAATTGAATCATGAATCATGAATCATGAATTGAATCATGAATCATGAATTGAATCATGAATTGAATCATGAATCGAAACATGAATCATAAAATGAATCATGAATCGAATCATGAATCATGAATCGAATCATGAATCTTGAATTGAATCATGAATCGAATCATGAATCATGAATCATGAATTGAATCATGAATTTAATCATGAATCATGCATTGAAATATGAATCATGAATTAAATCATGAATCAAGAATCATTAATCATGAATTGAATCATGAATCATGAATTATGAAACATGAATTGAATCATGAATCATGAAATGAATCATCAATCATGAATCATGAATCATGAATTAAATCATGAATCATGAATTATGAAACATGAATTGAATCATGAATCATGATTAATGAATTGAATCATGAGTAATGAATCATAAATCATGAATTAAATCATGAATCATGAATCAAGAATCATGAATCGAATCATGAATTATGAATTGAATCATGAATCATAAATCATTAATCATGAATCGAATCATGAATCATGAATCATGAATCATGAATCATGAATTGAATTAAGAATCATGAATCATGAATTGAATCATGAATCATGAATTGAATCATAAATCATGAATCATGTATCATGAATCATAATTCGAATCATGAATCTTGAATTGAATCATGAATTGAATCATGAATTGAATCAAGAATCATGAATCATGAATTGAATCATGAATCATGAATCATGAATTGAATCATGAATCATGAATCATAAATTGAATCATAATTTGAATCATGAATCATGAAGCATGAATTGAATCATGAATCATGAATCCAATCATGAATCATGAATCATGAATTGAATCATGAATTGAATCATGAATCATGAATCATTAAATTAATCATCAATCATGAATCATGAATCATGAATTAAATCATGAATCATGAATTATGAAACATGAATTGAATCATGAATCATGATTAATGAATTGAATCATGAGTAATGAATCATGAATCATGAATCAAGAATCATGAATCGAATCATGAATTATGAATTGAATCATGAATCATAAATCATTAATCATGAATCGAATCATGAATCATGAATCATGAATCATGAATCATGAATTGAATCAAGAATCATGAATCATGAATTGAATCATGAATCATGAATTGAATCATGAATCATGAATCATGAATCATGAATTGAATCATGAATCATGAATCATGAATCATGAATCATAATTCGAATCATGAATCTTGAATTGAATCATGAATTAAATCATGAATTGAATCAAGAATCATGAATCATGAATTGAATCATGAATCATGAATCATGAATTGAATCATGAATCATGAATCATGAATTGAATCATAATTTGAATCATGAATCATGAATTGAATCATGAATCATGAATCCAATCATGAATCATGAATCATGAAACGAATCATGAATCATGAATCATGAATTGAATCATGATTCATGAATTGAATCATGAATCATGAATTGAATCATGAATCTTGAATCATAAATTGAATCATGAATCATGAATTGAATCATGAATCATGAATCATGAATCATGAATCGAATCATGAATCATGAATCATGAATTGAATCATGAATCATGAATTGAATCATAATTCATGAATCGAATCTTGAATCATGAATTGAATCATGAATCATGAATTGAATCATGAATCATGAATCATGAATCATGAATCGAATCATGAATCATGAATCATGAATTGAATCATGAATCATGAATTGAATCATAATTCATGAATCGAATCATGAATCATGAATTAAATCATAAAATAAATCATGAATCATGAATTGAATCATGAATTGAATCATGAATCATGAATCATGAATTGAATCATGAATCATGAATTGAATCATGAATCATGAATTAAATAATGAATCAAGAATCATGAATCATGAATTATGAAACATGAATTGAATCATGAATCATGAAATGAATCATCAATCATGAATCATGAATCATGAATTAAATCATGAATCATGAATTATGAAACTTGCGTTGAATCATGAATCATGAATCGAATCATGAATCATGATTAATGAATTGAATTATGAGTAATGAATCATAAATCATGAATTAAATCATGAATCATGAATTGAATCATGAATCAAGAATCATGAATCGAATCATGAATTATGAATTGAATCATGAATTATAAATCATGAATCATAAATCATGAATCATAAATCATGAATCATGAATCATGAATCGAATCATGAATCATGAATCATGAATCATGAATCATGAATTGAATCAAGAATCATGAATCATGAATTGAATCATGAATCATGAATCATGAATTGAATCATGAATCATGAATCATGAATCATGAATCATGAATCATGAATCATGAATCATGAATCATAATTCGAATCATGAATCTTGAATTGAATCATGAATTGAATCATGAATTGAATCATTAATCATGAATCATGAATCATGAATTGAATCATAATTTGAATCATGAATCATGAATTGAATCATGAATCATGAATCCAATCATGAATCATGAATTGAATCATGAATTAAATCATGAATCATGAATCATGAATTGAATCATGAATCATGAATTAAAACATGAATTGAATCATGAATCATGAATTGAATCATGAATCATGAATTGAATCATGAATTAAATCATGAATCATGAATCATGAATTGAATCATGAATCATGAATTAAAACATGAATTGAATCATGAATCATGAATTGATTAATGAATCATGAATTGAATCATGAATCAAGAATCATGAATCATGAATCATGAATTGATTCATGAATCATGAATCATGAATTGAATCATAAATCGAATCATGAATCATGAATTGAATCAGGAATCAAATCATGAATTAAATCATGAATCATGAATTGAATCATGAATCATGAATTAAACCATGAATCATGAATTGAATTATGAATCATGAATTGAATCATGAATCATGAATTGAATCATGAATCATGAATTGAATCATGAATCGAATCATGAATCATGAATCATGAATCGAATCATGAATCATGAATCAAGATTCATGAATCGAATCATGAATCATGAATTGAATCATGAATCGAATCATGAATCATGAATCATGAATTGAATCATGAATCATGAATTGAATCATGAATCATGAATTGAATCATGAATTCAATCATGAATCGAAACATGAATCATGAAATGAATCATGAATCGAATCATGAATCATGAATCGAATCATGAATCTTGAATTGAATCATGAATCGAATCATGAATCATGAATCATGAATTGAATCATGAATTTAATCATGAATCATGCATTGAATCATGAATCATGAATTAAATCATAAATCAAGAATCATTAATCATGAATTGAATCATGAATCATGAATTATGAAACATGAATTGAATCATGAATCATGAAATGAATCATCAATCATGAATCATGAATCATGAATTAATGAATTGAATCATGAGTAATGAATCATGAATCATAATTCTAATCATTAATCTTGAATTGAATCATGAATTGAATCATGAATTGAATAGAGAATCATGAATCATGAATTGAATCATGAATCATGAATCATGAATTGAATCATGAATCATGAATCATGAATCATGAATTGAATCATGAATCATGAATCATGAATCATGAATCATGAATCATGAATCATAATTCGAATCATGAATCTTGAATTGAATCATGAATTAAATCATGAATTGAATCAAGAATCATGAATCATGAATTGAATCATAATTTGAATCATGAATCATGAATTGAATCATGAATCATGAATCCAATCATGAATCATGAATCATGAATTGAATCATGAATTGAATCATGAATCATGAATCATGAATCGAATCATAAATCATGAATCATGAATTGAATCATAAATCATGAATCATGAATTGAATCATGAATCATGAATTAAAACATGAATTGAATCATGAATCATGAATTGAATCATGAATCATGAATTGAATCATGAATCATGAATTGAATCAAGAATCATGAATCATGAATTGAATCATGAATCATGAATCATGAATTAAATCATGAATCATGAATCATGAATTGATTCATGAATCATTAATCATGAATTGAATCATGAATCATAAATCGAATCATGAATCATGAATTGAATCAGGAATCAAATCATGAATTAAATCATGAATCATGAATTGAATCATGAATCATGAATTAAATCATGAATCATGAATTGAATCATGAATCATGAAACATGAATTCAATCATGAATCATGAATTATGAATCATGAATTGAATCATGAATCATGAAACATGAATTGAATCATGAATCATGAATCATGAATTGAATTATGAATTGAATCATGAATCATGAATCATGAATTGAATCATGAATCATGAATCATGAATCGAATCATAAATCATGAATTGAATCATGAATCATGAATTGAATTATGAATCATGAATTAAATCATGAATCATGAATCATGAATTGAATCATGAATCATGAATCATGAATTGAATCATGAATCATGAATCATGAATCGAATCATGAATCATGAATCAAGATTCATGAACCGAATCATGAATCATGAATTGAATCATGAATCTTGAATCATGAATCATGAATTGGATCATGAATCGAATCATGAATCATGAATCATGAATCATGAATTGAATCATGAATCATGAATCATGAATTGAATCATGAATCATGAAATGAATCATGAATTGAATCATGAATCATGAAATGAATCATGAAATGAATCATGATTCGAATCATGAATCATGAATCGAATCATGAATCTTGAATTGAATCATGAATCGAATCATGAATCATGAATTGAATCATGAATTGAATCATGAATCGAATCATGAATCATGAAATGAATCATGAATCATGAATTATGAATCAAGAATTGAATCATGAATCATGAATCATGAATTGAATCATGAAATGAATCATGAATCATGAATCATGAATTGAATCATGAATCATGAATCATGAATTATGAATCATGAATTGAATCATGAATCATGAATCATGAATCATGAATTGAATCATCAATCATGAATCGAATCATGAATCTTGAATTGAATCATGAATTATGAATCATGAATTGAATCATGAATCATGAATCATGAATCATGAATTGAATCATGAATCATGAATTGAATCATGAATCTTGAATTGAATAATGAATCTTGAATTGAATCATGAATTGAATCATTAATCATGAATCATGAATTGAATCATGAATCATGAATCATGAATTGAATCTTGAATAATGAATCATGAATCGAATAATGAATCATGAATCCAATCATGAATCATGAATCATGAATTGAATCATGAATTGAATCATGAATTGAATCATGAATCATGAATCGAATCATGAATCATGAATTGAATCATGAATTAAATCATGAATCATGAATCATGAATTGAATCATGAATCATAAATCATGAATTGAATCATGAATCATGAATCATGAATCATGAATTGATTCATGAATCATGAATCATGAATTGAATCATAAATCGAATCATGAATCATGAATTGAATCAGGAATCAAATCATGAATTAAATCATGAATCATGAATTGAATCATGAATCATGAATTAATTCATGAATCATGAATTGAATCATGAATCATGAATTATGAATCATGAATTAAATCATGAATCATGAATCTTGAATCGAATCATAAATCATGAATTGAATCATGAATCATGAATTTAATTATGAATCATGAATTGAATCATGAATCATGAATCATGAATCGAATCATAAATCATGAATTGAATCATGAATCATGAATTGAATTATGAATCATGAATTGAATCATGAATCATGAATCATGAATTGAATCATGAATCATGAATCATGAATCGAATCATGAATCATGAATCAAGATTCATGAATCGAATCATTAATCATGAATTGAATCATGAATCGAATCATGAATCATGAAATGAATCATGAATCGAATCATGAATCATGAATCATGAATTGAATCATGAATCATGAATCATGAATCAAATCATGAATCATGAATCATGAATTGAATCATGAATTGAATCATGAATCATGAATTGAATCATGAATCATGAATCAAATTATGAAACATGATTTGAATCATGAATCATGAATCATGAATCATGAATCATGAATCATGAATCGAATCATGAATCATGAATCATGAATTGAATCTTGAATAATGAATTATGAATCAAATCATGAATCAAGAATCATGAATCGAATCATGAATCATGAATTGAATCATGAATCATGAATCATGAATCGAATCATGAATCATGAATCATGAATCATGCATTGAATCATGAATCATGAATCATGAATCGAATCATGAATCATGAATCATGAATCGAATCATGAATCATGAATTGAATCATGAATCATGAATCATGAATCGAATCATGAATCATGAATCATGAATCATGCATTGAATCATGAATCATGAATCGAATCATGTATCATGAATCATGAATCGAATCATGAATCATGAATCATGAATTGAATCATGAATTGAATCATGAATCATGAATCATAAATCATAAATCATGAAACATAAATTGATTCATGAATCATGAATTGAATCATGAATTGAATCTTGAATCATGAATCATGAATTGAATCTTGAATAATGAATCATGAATCGAATCATGATTCAAGAATCATGAATCGAATCATGAATCATGAATTGAATCATGAATCATGAATCATGAATCGAATTATGAATCATGAATCAATAATCATGAATCATGCATTGAATCATGAATCATGAATCATGTATCGAATCATGAATCATGAATCATGAATTGAATCATGAATCATGAATCATGAATCGAATCATGAATCATGAATCATGAATTGAATCTTGAATAATGAATCATGAATCGAATCATGAATAGAATCATTAATTAAATCATTAATTATGAATCATCAATAATGAATTGAATCATAATTTGAATCTCGAATCGAATCATGAATCATGAAATGAATCATGAAGCGAATCATGAATCATGAATTGAATCATGAATCTTGAATTGAATCATGAATCGAATCATGAATCATGAATCATGAATTGAATCATGAATTGAATCATGAATCGAATTATGAATCATGAATTGAATCATGAATCATGAATCGAATTATGAATCATGAATCAAGAATCATGAATCATGCATTGAATCATGAATCATGAATCATGAATCGAATCATGAATCATGAATCATGAATTGAATCATGAATCATGGATCATGAATCGAATCATGAATCATGAATCATGAATTGAATCTTGAATAATGAATCATGAATCGAATCATGAATTGAATCATCAATTAAATCATTAATCATGAATCATCAATCATGAATTGAATCATAATTTGAATCATGAATCATGAATCATGAATCGAATCATGAATCATGAATCGAATCATGAATCATGAATCATGAATTGAATCATGAATTGAATCTCGAATCGAATCATGAATCATGAAATGAATCATGAAGCGAATCATGAATCATGAATTGAATCATGAATCTTGAATTGAATCATGAATTGAATCATGAATCGAATTATGAATCATGAATTGAATCATGAATCTTGAATCATGAATTGAATCATGAATCATTGATCATGAATCGAATCATGAATCATGAATCAAGATTCATGAATCGAATCATTAATCATGAATTGAATCATGAATCAAATCATGAATCATGAATCATGAATCATGAATCATGAATTGAATAATGAATCATGAATTGAATCATGAACTGAATCATGAATCGAAACATGAATCATGAAATGAATCATGAATCGAATCATGAATCATGAATCGAATCATGAATCTTGAATTGAATCATGAATCGAATCATGAATCATGAATTGAATCATGAATTTAATCATGAATCGAATCATGAATCATGAATCATGAATCATGAATTGAATCATGAATCATGAATTATGAATCATGAATTGAATCATGAATCATGAATCATGAATCATGAATTGAATCATGAATCGAATCATGAATCATGAAATGAATCATGAATCATGAATCATGAATTGAATCATGAATCATGAATTATGAATCATGAATTGAATCATGAATCATGAATCATGAATTGAATCATGAATCATGAATTGAATCATGAATTGAATCATGAATCATGAATTGAATCACGAATCATGAATTAAATCATGAAATAAATCATGAATCATAAATTGAATCATGAATCATGAATTGAATCATGAATCATGCATTGAATCATGAATCATGAATTAAATCATGAATCAAGAATCATTAATCATGAATTGAATCATGAATCATGAATTATGAAACATGAATTGAATCATGAATCATGAAATGAATCATCAATCATGAATCATGAATCATGAATTAAATCATGAATCATGAATTATGAAACATGAATTGAATCATGAATCATGAAATGAATCATCAATCATGAATCATGAATCATGAATTAAATCATGAATCATGAATTATGAAACATGAATTGAATCATGAATCATGATTAATGAATTGAAACATGAGTAATGAATCATAAATCATGAATTAAATCATGAATCATGAATCAAGAATCATGAATCGAATCATGAATTATGAATTGAATCATGAATCATAAATCATTAATCATGAATCGAATCATGAATCATGAATCATGAATTGAATCAAGAATCATGAATCATGAATTGAATCATGAATCATGAATCATGAATTGAATCATGAATCATGAATCATGAATCATGAATCATAATTCGAATCATGAATCTTGAATTGAATCATGAATTGAATCATGAATTGAATCATTAATCATGAATCATGAATCATGAATTGAATCATAATTTGAATCATGAATCATGAATTGAATCATGAATCATGAATCCAATCATGAATCATGAATTGAATCATGAATTGAATCATGAATCATGAATCATGAATCAAATCATGAATCATGAATTGAATCATGAATTAAATCATGAATCATGAATCATGAATTGAATCATGAATCATGAATTAAAACATGAATTGAATCATGAATCATGAATTGAATCATGAATCATGAATCATGAATTGAATCATCAATTAAATCATGAATCATGAATCATGAATTGAATCATGAATCATGAATTAAAACATGAATTGAATCATGATTCATGAATTGATTAATGAATCATGAATTGAATCATGAATCAAGAATCATGAATCATGAATCATGAATTGATTCATGAATCATGAATCATGAATTGAATCATAAATCGAATCATGAATCATGAATTGAATCAGGAATCAAATCATGAATTAAATCATGAATAATGAATTGAATCATGAATCATGAATTAAAATATGAATCATGAATTGAATTATGAATCATGAATTGAATCATGAATCATGAATTGAATCATGAATCATGAAATTGAATCATGAATCGAATCATGAATCATGAATCATGAATCGAATCATGAATCATGAATCAAGATTCATGAATCGAATCATGAATCATGAATTGAATCATGAATCGAATCATGAATCATGAATCATGAATTGAATCATGAATCATGAATTGAATCATGAATCATGAATTGAATCATGAATTCAATCATGAATCGAAACATGAATCATAATCATGAAATGAATCATGAATCGAATCATGAATCATGAATCGAATCATGAATCTTGAATTGAATCATGAATCGAATCATGAATCATGAATCATGAATTGAATCATGAATTTAATCATGAATCATGCATTGAATCATGAATCATGAATTAAATCATAAATCAAGAATCATTAATCATGAATTGAATCATGAATCATGAATTATGAAACATGAATTGAATCATGAATCATGAAATGAATCATCAATCATGAATCATGAATCATGAATTAAATCATGAATCATGAATTATGAAACATAAATTGAATCATGAATCATGATTAATGAATTGAATCATGAGTAATGAATCATGAATCATAATTCTAATCATGATCTTGAATTGAATCATGAATTGAATCATGAATTGAATCAAGAATCAATGAATCATGAATTGAATCATGAATCATGAATTGAATCATGAATCATGAATCATGAATCATGAATTGAATCATAATTTGAATCATGAATCATGAAGCATGAATTGAATCATGAATCATGAATCCAATCATGAATCATGAATCATGAATTGAATCATGAATTGAATCATGAATTGAATCATGAATCATGAATCATGAAATGAATCATCAATCATGAATCATGAATCATGAATTAAATCATGAATCATGAATTATGAAACATGAATTGAATCATGAATCATGATTAATGAATTGAATCATGAGTAATGAATCATGAATCATGAATCAAGAATCATGAATCGAATCATGAATTATGAATTGAATCATGAATCATAAATCATTAATCATGAATCGAATCATGAATCATGAATCATGAATCACGAATCATGAATTGAATCAAGAATCATGAATCATGAATTGAATCATGAATCATGAATCATGAATTGAATCATGAATCATGAATCATGAATCATGAATTGAATCATGAATCATGAATCATGAATCATGAATCATGAATCATGAATCATAATTCGAATCATGAATCTTGAATTGAATCATGAATTAAATCATGAATTGAATCAAGAATCATGAATCATGAATTGAATCATGAATCATGAATTAAAACATGAATTGAATCATGAATCATGAATGAATCATGAATCATGAATTGAATCATGAATCATGAATTGAATCAAGAATCATGAATCATGAATTGAATCATGAATCATGAATCATGAATTAAATCATGAATCATGAATCATGAATTGATTCATGAATCATTAATCATGAATTGAATCATGAATCATAAATCGAATCATGAATCATGAATTGAATCAGGAATCAAATCATGAATTAAATCATGAATCATGATTGAATCATGAATCATGAATTAAATCATGAATCATGAATTGAATCATGAATCATGAATTATGAATCATGAATTGAATCATGAATCATGAAACATGAATTCAATCATGAATCATGAATTATGAATCATGAATTGAATCATGAATCATGAAACATGAATTGAATCATGAATCATGAATCATGAATTGAATTAGAATTGAATCATGAATCATGAATCATGAATTGAATCATGAATCATGAATCATGAATCGAATCATAAATCATGAATTGAATCATGAATCATGAATTGAATTATGAATCATGAATTGAATCATGAATCATGAATCATGAATTGAATCATGAATCATGAATCATGAATTGAATCATGAATCATGAATCATGAATCGAATCATGAATCATGAATCAAGATTCATGAATCATGAATCGAATCATGAATCATGAATCAAGATTCATGAATCGAATCATGAATCAAGAATTGAATCATGAATCTTGAATCATGAATCATGAATTGGATCATGAATCGAATCATGAATCATGAATCATGAATTGAATCATGAATCATGAATCATGAATTGAATCATGAATCATGAAATGAATCATGAATTGAATCATGAATCATGAATCATGAATTGAGTCATGAATCATGAAATGAATCATGAATTGAATCATGAATCGAATCATGAATCATGAAATGAATCATGAATCGAATCATGAATCATGAATCGAATCATGAATCTTGAATTGAATCATGAATCGAATCATGAATCATGAATTGAATCATGAATTGAATTATGAATCGAATCATGAATCATGAAATGAATCATGAATCATGAATTATGAATCAAGAATTGAATCATGAATCATGAATCATGAATTGAATCATGAAATGAATCATGAATCATGAATCATGAATTGACTCATGAATCATGAATCATGAATTATGAATCATGAATTGAATCATGAATCATGAATCATGAATCATGAATTGAATCATCAATCATGAATCGAATCATGAATCTTGAATTGAATCATGAATTATGAATCATGAATTGAATCATGAATCATGAATCATGAATCATGAATTGAATCATGAATCATGAATTGAATCATGAATCTTGAATTGAATAATGAATCTTGAATTGAATCATGAATTGAATCATTAATCATGAATCATGAATTGAATCATGAATCATGAATTGAATCATGAATTGAATCATGAATCATGAATCATGAATTGAATCTTGAATAATGAATCATGAATCGAATAATGAATCATGAATCCAATCATGAATCATGAATCATGAATTGAATCATGAATTGAATCATGAATTGAATCATGAATCATGAATCATGAATCGAATCATGAATCATGAATTGAATCATGAATTAAATCATGAATCATGAATCATGAATTGAATCATGAATCATAAATCATGAATTGAATCATGAATCATGAATCATGAATCATGAATCATGAATTGATTCATGAATCATGAATCATGAATTGAATCATAAATCGAATCATGAATCATGAATTGAATCAGGAATCAAATCATGAATTAAATCATGAATCATGAATTGAATCATGAATCATGAATTAATTCATGAATCATGAATTGAATCAGGAATCATGAATTATGAATCATGAATTAAATCATGAATCATGAATCTTGAATCGAATCATAAATCATGAATTGAATCATGAATCATGATATTTAATTATGAATCATGAATTGAATCATGAATCATGAATCATGAATCGAATCATAAATCATGAATTGAATCATGAATCATGAATTGAATTATGAATCATGAATTGAATCATGAATCATGAATCATGAATTGAATCATGAATCATGAATCATGAATCGAATCATGAATCATGAATCAAGATTCATGAATCGAATCATTAATCATGAATTGAATCATGAATCGAATCATGAATCATGAAATGAATCATGAATCGAATCATGAATCATGAATCATGAATTGAATCATGAATCATGAATCATGAATCAAATCATGAATCATGAATCATGAATTGAATCATGAATTGAATCATGAATCATGAATTGAATCATGAATCATGAATCAAATTATGAAACATGATTTGAATCATGAATCATGAATCATGAATCATGAATCATGAATCGAATCATGAATCATGAATCATGAATTGAATCTTGAATAATGAATTATGAATCAAATCATGAATCAAGAATCATGAATCGAATCATGAATCATGAATTGAATCATGAATCATGAATCATGAATCGAATCATGAATCATGAATCATGAATTATGCATTGAATCATGAATCATGAATCATGAATCGAATCATGAATCATGAATCATGAATCGAATCATGAATCATGAATTGAATCATGAATCATGAATCATGAATCGAATCATGAATCATGATCATGAATCATGCATTGAATCATGAATCATGAATCGAATCATGTATCATGAATCATGAATCGAATCATGAATCATGAATCATGAATTGAATCATGAATTGAATCATGAATCATGAATCATAAATCATAAATCATGAAACATAAATTGATTCATGAATCATGAATTGAATCATGAATTGAATCTTGAATCATGAATCATGAATTGAATCTTGAATAATGAATCATGAATCGAATCATGATTCAAGAATCATAAATCGAATCATGAATCATGAATTGAATCATGAATCATGAATCATGAATCGAATTATGAATCATGAATCAAGAATCATGAATCATGCATTGAATCATGAATCATGAATCATGTATCGAATCATGAATCATGAATCATGAATTGAATCATGAATCATGAATCATGAATCGAATCATGAATCATGAATCATGAATTGAATCTTGAATAATGAATCATGAATCGAATCATGAATTGAATCATTAATTAAATCATTAATTATGAATCATCAATAATGAATTGAATCATAATTTGAATCTCGAATCGAATCATGAATCATGAAATGAATCATGAAGCGAATCATGAATCATGAATTGAATCATGAATCTTGAATTGAATCATGAATCGAATCATGAATCATGAATCATGAATTGAATCATGAATTGAATCATGAATCGAATTATGAATCATGAATTGAATCATGAATCATGATCGAATTATGAATCATGAATCAAGAATCATGAATCATGCATTGAATCATGAATCATGAATCATGAATCGAATCATGAATCATGAATCATGAATTGAATCATGAATCATGGATCATGACTCGAATCATGAATCATGAATCATGAATTGAATCTTGAATAATGAATCATGAATCGAATCATGAATTGAATCATTAATTAAATCATTAATCATGAATCATCAATCATGAATTGAATCATAATTTGAATCATGAATCATGAATCATGAATCGAATCATGAATCATGAATCGAATCATGAATCATGAATCATGAATTGAATCATGAATTGAATCTCGAATCGAATCATGAATCATGAAATGAATCATGAAGCGAATCATGAATCATGAATTGAATCATGAATCTTGAATTGAATCATGAATCGAATCATGAATCATGAATCATGAATTGAATCATGAATTGAATCATGAATCGAATTATGAATCATGAATTGAATCATGAATCTTGAATCATGAATTGAATCATGAATCATGAATCATGAATCGAATCATGAATCATGAATCAAGATTCATGAATCGAATCATTAATCATGAATTGAATCATGAATCAATCATGAATCATGAATCATGAATCATGAATCATGAATTGAATAATGAATCATGAATTGAATCATGAACTGAATCATGAATCGAAACATGAATCATGAAATGAATCATGAATCGAATCATGAATCATGAATCGAATCATGAATCTTGAATTGAATCATGAATCGAATCATGAATCATGAATCAGGAATTGAATCATGAATTTAATCATGAATCGAATCATGAATCATGAATCATGAATCATGAATTGAATCATGAATCATGAATTATGAATCATGAATTGAATCATGAATCATGAATCATGAATCATGAATTGAATCATGAATCGAATCATGAATCATGAAATGAATCATGAATCATGAATCATGAATTGAATCATGAATCATGAATTATGAATCATGAATTGAATCATGAATCATGAATCATGAATCATGAATTGAATCATGAATCATGAATTGAATCATGAATTGAATCATGAATCATGAATTGAATCACGAACATGAATTAAATCATGAAATAAATCATGGAATCATAAATTGAATCATGAATCATGAATTGAATCATGAATCATGCATTGAATCATGAATCATGAATTAAATCATGAATCAAGAATCATTAATCATGAATTGAATCATGAATCATGAATTATGAAACATGAATTGAATCTGAATCATGAAATGAATCATCAATCATGAATCATGAATCATGAATTAAATCATGAATCATGAATTATGAAACATGAATTGTTGAATCATGAATCATGAAATGAATCATCAATCATGAATCATGAATCATGAATTAAATCATGAATCATGAATTATGAAACATGAATTGAATCATGAATCATGATTAATGAATTGAAACATGAGTAATGAATCATAAATCATGAATTAAATCATGAATCATGAATCAAGAATCATGAATCGAATCATGAATTATGAATTGAATCATGAATCATAAATCATTAATCATGAATCGAATCATGAATCATGAATTGAATCAAGAATCATGAATCATGTAATTGAATCATGAATCATGAATCATGAATTGAATCATTGAATCATGAATCATGAATCATGAATCATAATTCGAATCATGAATCTTGAATTGAATCATGAATTGAATCATGAATTGAATCATTAATCATGAATCATGAATCATGAATTGAATCATAATTTGAATCATGAATCATGAATTGAATCATGAATCATGAATCCAATCATGAATCATGAATTGAATCATGAATTGAATCATGAATCATGAATCATGAATTGAATCATGAATCATGAATTAAAACATGAATTGAATCATGAATCATGAATTGAATCATGAATCATGAATCATGAATTGAATCATGAATTAAATCATGAATCATGAATCATGAATTGAATCATGAATCATGAATTAAAACATGAATTGAATCATGAATCATGAATTGATTAATGAATCATGAATTGAATCATAAATCGAATCATGAATCATGAATGAATCAGGAATCAAATCATGAATTAAATCATGAATCATGAATTGAATCATGAATCATGAATTAAACCATGAATCATGAATTGAATTATGAATCATGAATTGAATCATGAATCATGAATTGAATCATGAATCATGAATTGAATCATGAATCGAATCATGAATCATGAATCATGAATCGAATCATGAATCATGAATCAAGATTCATGAATTGATCATGAATCATGAATTGAATCATGAATCGAATCATGAATCATGAATCATGAATTGAATCATGAATCATGAATTGAATCATGAATCATGATTGAATCATGAATTCAATCATGAATCGAAACATGAATCATGAAATGAATCATGAATCGAATCATGAATCATGAATCATGAATTGAATCATGAATTTAATCATGAATCATGCATTGAATCATGAATCATGAATTAAATCATAAATCAAGAATCATTAATCATGAATTGAATCATGAATCATGAATTATGAAACATGAATTGAATCATGAATCATGAAATAAATCATCAATCATGAATCATGAATCATGAATTTAAATCATGAATCATGAATTATGAAACATAAATTGAATCATGAATCATGATTAATGAATTGAATCATGAGTAATGAATCATGAATCATAATTCTAATCATGAATCTTGAATTGAATCATGAATTGAATCATGAATTGAATCAAGAATCATGAATCATGAATTGAATCATGAATCATGATCATGAATTGAATCATGAATCATGAATCATGAATCATGAATTGAATCATAATTTGAATCATGAATCATGAAGCATGAATTGAATCATGAATCATGAATCCAATCATGAATCATGAATCATGAATTGAATCATGAATTGAATCATGAATTGAATCATGAATCATGAATCATGAAATGAATCATCAATCATGAATCATGAATCATGAATTAAATCATGAATCAGGAATTATGAAACATGAATTGAATCATGAATCATGATTAATGAATTGAATCATGAGTAATGAATCATGAATCATGAATCAAGAATCATGAATCGAATCATGAATTATGAATTGAATCATGAATCATAAATCATTAATCATGAATCGAATCATGAATCATGAATCATGAATCACGAATCATGAATTGAATCAAGAATCATGAATCATGAATTGAATCATGAATCATGAATCATGAATTGAATCATGAATCATGAATCATGAATCATGAATTGAATCATGAATCATGAATCATGAATCATGAATCATGAATCATAATTCGAATCATGAATCTTGAATTGAATCATGAATTAAATCATGAATTGAATCAAGAATCATGAATCATGAATTGAATCATAATTTGAATCATGAATCATGAATTGAATCATGATTCATGAATCCAATCATGAATCATGAATCATGAATTGAATCATGAATTGAATCATGAATCATGAATCATGAATCGAATCATAAATCATGAATCATGAATTGAATCATAAATCATGAATCATGAATTGAATCATGAATCATGAATTAAAACATGAATTGAATCATGAATCATGAATTGAATCATGAATCATGAATTAAATCATGAATCATGAATTGAATCAAGAATCATGAATCATGAATTGAATCATGAATCATGAATCATGAATTAAATCATTAATCATGAATCATGAATTGATTCATGAATCATTAATCATGAATTGAATCATGAATCATAAATCGAATCATGAATCATGAATTGAATCAGGAATCAAATCATGAATTAAAA